>NW_017386028.1:856527-955146 GCF_000237925.1 Schistosoma mansoni | reverse complement strand
GTACCATTATCTTCCAGAAGCCTTTCATTGGTACAGCTTGTGGAAGGTAATACAGTTGAAGGAATCTCATGACAATTACTTTCTCTGTCAACTGACATAGTTTGTACATATATAGTTGTTAAAGTCAGTTACCTGTAGTTGTGCTTTCATTAGCAAAGTTACTAAACGAAAGCAAGTCATGTCTCCTCAGAAAATCAGTACGTAATTTATTCCAACGTCTGTTATAAGTAGATCTATGACATCCGAGGACTCTTGACAAGTTCACGGTTGCCCTACGTCTACGAGCTCTTTCACTGACTTCGCTTAAACTCATGTTATTAGACTAACAACATAAACAGTTAGAAGGAACTAAAAAGACAGAGCACGTCACTCACTTGCATCGTGTAAGTAATTTGTGATGGCGGCCAACCATGTCGGAACACCTTAGCTAAACAACGGAAAAAGTAAGTACAAGAGCATCACATACAAAAGCCTGTGTCCGTATTTTATTGCATGAGTAATAATGATGAAATTCATAAATTTAATGTAATAATTCTTTATTTTTGACATACTCAGTAAAATGTTGTTCCTTATTGCGGTTCATTCAAATGCTATACGTTACGACAAATTGTCTACAAATATCCCCCAAATATACGACGTAAGGGGGAAAAAGCGACTTTTCCCCTAAATAACCGACGTGCAGGAGAAAAAGCGACATTTCCCCTTTATTTACGCTTTCGTCCGCTTTATTTCCCCTTTGTTCGCCTTTATTTCCCCTTTATTGGTTGTTTGAGCCTGTTGTCCATCAAAGTACATCATGTCGATCTTAGCTAAAACCATGTTACCGACCGATGTATGTAAAGTGTCCCTCAGTTCATCAACCCAATGGATTTTTAAGATGTTACATACCTCTCCTGAGTGATTATTACACCCAGTTTCACAATCCAAATAATTTTCCACTTTAGCATTTATTCCACATTTATCTACGGGTAATCGTTCATCGTCCTTGATGACGTTGCATTCTAATTCGGCCATATCAACCTCTTCTTGAAGATCTAACATCTTAAGCTGCCGTTCCAATTCAAGTCTTTTTTCTAAATTCATTTTCCTCAGTAATGCTTTATCTAACTTTAATCTAGAAGTACTTAGCTGGCTAGAGGACATACTATTAAGACTAACATCATCACATTTATCATCGTTAACGTCATACATACCACAAACAGCTCTGGAAATTTTACCGTCCAATTCGTCGTTTTCCTTCTGTCTTTTGCTTCGAGTTTCCATAGTACACCTTCGTTCAGTAGAACCAGAATTTAGACCCAAATTACTGCCCAGACTAATCCAAAGTGTGAACACAGAACCAATAATTGAAGAACCTTTTGTTACGTCCAATTATGAGATTTTGCCCGTTCCACTATTGAACTACTGGCCGTCGATATTCGCAAATCACGAACCCAAGTAGGCAAGAGAACCAAAACTCCAAATTAGATACCAAGTTTATTCGCAATTCACAAATAATCGATCAAAGTCGTTCTAACAACAATAATTATAACAATTACAAAACAAACCTTCAATTTTGTAGGTTCCCGGAGCAAAAACTCCCAAATACCAAACCAATGACAAAAGAAACCAAAATGTCCGAAAAGAATGATATAAACAAACAAGTCCAAAGGTTAAGTAAAACAAACACATCCAGAAACACAGTAAAATTGATGTACAGTAAAAAGGTTTTAATCAGCCAAATGTCTTCAGTTCTCCCCTAACACAGACAGCCTCAAGCAAGAAGAAGCACACCCATCTTTGAATAGATTGGGATACTCGACGTTTGCCAAGACAAAAGAAGAAATGCTGGAACGTCGTCATCGGACAACGTACTAAAGGTCTAGCTGAGTTATCTACAAACTGGAAGAATGTAATTGTCGCTCCAGTAAATAAAACGGAATCAAGACAACTTCCGCCGAACTACATACCTGTCAGCTTCACCATTGTTTAGTTAATATACGTGAAAAAATATACAGGAAGGCAATGATAACATTCGTGGAAAGCAACAATTTGTTAAACGGAGAAAAATATGTTTTCAGGGAAGGATTATCTTGCACAATAAACTTTTCTACAGTAATAGAACAACAGACAGAGGCTCTAGATGGTGGAAGTTAGTGGATGTTATCTACGTAGACTTTGACACAGCATTTGATAGGGGGCCGGAAAAAGACTACTCTTGAAGCTAGGAAACCTCGGAATCGCCTGACCTCTCCTAAAATGGATTAGGGATTTCTAGGTAGGTCGTAGACAGAAAATAAGAACAACTTTTATATGCTGCTCCGGGAAACCAGTAATTAGTGTAGTACTGTAGTGTGGTCTACTTATATCCATATAAGTAGTATATGGTGATGGTCAGACATAGAATGTATTTTGGCAGAAGACCGATAAGGAAAGAACTGAAATGAAGCGCAATTGGTAGGAAAATGCATGAACAATGAAATTAGAGAAGATGAACTGATATTTACAGAAGTAACAGTGAAGATTGAGATAATTGGTTGTTAGTTTGCAAATTAACTGTTTGCTGTATGGTTAGCATAATTTAGTGAGATAGTCTGTAATTTGTGTGTAAACATATTTGGTTGTCCCCACTCGTGTTATTGTCCACTACAGTACTATAAGGCTATGTCATAGGTCCTTTACGTTTTATTCTGTGTGTAGATGAACTATCACTTATAGTTGCATTCCTGATGCTATTATGAGCTGATGATGTTTAGATCTGGCGAGAAATGACAGGAAACGGAGATGTTCTGACTAGCTGGTCTGACAAATGGCTCATGCTTATGAACACGTCCTCGTGTGCACATTGAGGATACAAAGATATGTAGATACAGTATAGGGGAAGAATCTGTTTCCTTTGTAGTGACCGGCCTGTCTCGATAAGAACACGCTTGGAATAGTAGAAACAATTATTATTATTGTAACCAATTGTACCAGAGATTGTTCTACTGTACTTGTTTAACTGTATCAGACTCACTTCTTGTTTCGCTCTCCGCCTTGTTTGGTTCGAACTTGCTCACGCACTGCTCATTTATCAAGTTAGATCCCACAGTATATACAACCTTAATGATATCCAAACTTGAAACTTAGTTCAGGTCGCAAGTCCCTGTTTAAAAGATGACTCTGACGAGCTATCAAAGGAACCAAGTCGTTTCTTGGCGCGTAATCGAATTGTAGTGGTGATCATAGTCCGTCCTCGACTCGACGTCACTACACCTTAATCCGGTCTCACAATAATCTTGGGGAGACAATGAGTCATGATCCTAAGACAACGGCCCATCGCCTGAAGGCCTCACCTTTGGGGTTTAGAAACCTATTGGCTTTAAGACGTTCATTTATCAAGTTAGATCCCACAGTATATACAACCTTAATGATATCCAAACTTGAAACTTAGTTCAGGTCGCAAGTCCCTGTTTAAAAGATGACTCTGACAACTCGTAAAAAAGAAAGAGAGCAGCTACCATGATAATTAGGAGTATTTGAATTATAGTGTAAAATAGTAATCATTGATATCTAGAACTCCAACCAAGGGTTTCCTGATATTCTTCATCACAATCCCCGTGGCCGGTAGAAGATCATCCCCCACAGTAATATGCAACTTCTGCAGACTCCAAACACCTAATATTCGAACGAAGAATTCTTCCTTTTATAATAGCTTTGGTGGAGTCTCTTTTGTCACAGAGTGTTTAACATTTCTATATTGAAGTAGAAAAGTGTCTTCTTCCCTCTCCAGTTCATTAAATGTTGAAGCAGCAATAGAATCAATAGCAGTTTTCAATGTCCTGACAAACGTTTCTGCCTGACCATTAGAACAAGGGTGCCTGGGATCAGTACACAGATGTCTGCACCCTATACCATTCAACCAGGTAGTGACTGCATCCGCAGCAAGATGAGAGCCATTACCAGTCACTAACACCATGGGAACCCCTCCTCGAATAAACACCTTTCTCAATGCTTGGATTGTGAAGTCAGAATTTGGTGAAGTCGTGAAAAAAACTTCAGGTCACTTAGAAAAGGAATCAATAACTACAAGTGCATAGTATTTACCAAGAAATGGAGCACAATAGTTTGCATGAATTCTCTTTCAGATCTCAGACGATACTATCCATGGAGTCCACTTCTACGACTGACTTTTCAACTTATGAAATTTATCACAATTGTTCGCTAAACGACTTGTATCCGCATTTATCTGTGGCCACCAACATGTGAGTCTTGCTAAGGACTTCATTTTCTCAGCACGTAAATGTCTACTATGAAGATCTTCAAGGACAGATTTACGTAATGAATGAACGTTAAAGCTTCATGACCAGTAACAATGGTGAATTTATTTCCAAATAAATATTTATAAAGTCTTTTAACAGCCCAAAACACAGCTAATGGTTCTCGCTGAGTTTGTGAATGACATTGTTCAGTAATAGTAAGCGTTTTGTGGAGGCCTTAATCTGACTCCAATTTGATCGTATGAATGATTGTTGTCAAAATATACATCCTATGTATCCTCGTATGTAATACATGACTTAATCCGCGTTGGTGAATAACGGAGTTAAATAAGTCAAATACGAGAATGGATTTCGAATAAAAATATTTTGTACATTCATTGATCTGGACAGGAAATCAGAGGGATGAAGAGAATAGAAAAGAGAGAAGCAGAAATGACACGCGGGTAAGCCGACTCGCTTTTATCAAGCGTTAATCAATATTTATAGTCAGGCAAGAATAAGTTACAGACATGTGATGAATAAGATAAAAAGTGTACACACACATACGCTCGTATGAAAAATAGTCAGGGTTGATAAGTGAATAATTAACAAGGTCAAAACATGACTCATGACGGATAGGGAAATCGTCTTGTCCAGAAGCTAGAATAAAGTATATGAACTTAACATATCAACCGACACTACAAGTTTGCGTAAAACACAGATAACTGGTCTACCTTTCTGCTCCCAAACTGCATCAATACACACAGGTGATGCGTCAGTAATAAGTGCAGAATGTACACTGGGTGAGTAAGTTCGAAGAACAGCATCAGTTTGTAGAAACTTTAGCGGACTTCTTAAGCAGGTCTCTTGTTATTCACCCGATTTAAATGAACTGGATGTCAAAATATTAAATAAACAGTTGTTCTGACAAGAGAAATCGAGGATAAAACGGGAATAATACTGAAGAGCATCCACTAGTGAATGTAGTTCTGAAAGATGTTTTTGAGATGGTGCATTTGTAGATGGGTGTGGAGTCGCAGATTGACTATGATCACCACTACAATGAGATTATGTGCTAGATATCGACTTGGATCCCTCGGTAGGCCAAAAACCAGAAGGCTGTTAATGGTCCAGATAAGATATATTTGTTGGCGATCTCGTGGTGTCGAAAGAATACCGAGACGTTACAAAGTTTACAGATGGAACTGTCGAGTGTAAGCAAGCTCGTGCAAGGTCATAGGCAACGGAAGGAAAAGTGTATCTGTTACAGATAAACAAACACGTACGGTAAAACAATCACTGGTAAAATTGGTTATAAAAATAATTGTTTCCATTATACCAATCGCATTTTGATCACAGAAGTAGGTCACTACGCATTTGTCAGTGGAGCTGGTCGTTTCATATCTGGTCTAAAACCATTACCATCAACTAGGTATACAAGACATTTAAAACTAGATACACAAAATGAACACTTATTTTGATTCACCGTAATATTGTTCTCAGTTAAACGACTCAATAAAGCAATAAGTCTCTGGTCATGAACTATCTTATTAGAACCATGAACGATGAGATCATATTGATAAACTTCAACATCTTCATTATCGCCGACTACCTTATTCATAACTTCCTGAAATATGGCTGGCGAAAAACGTAGACCAAATGAAAGGAAGTCGTATTTGAACAGAACAAAAGGAGTGTTAATTGTTTTCAAAATAGATGAAGATTGATCTAAAGAGATTTGGAGATAAGAGTATTTTAAGTCAACTTTCGAAAACACTTTAGAACCATGAAGTCGATTTAGAATATCTTCAGCCTCCATCGTGGTGCACGTTTGCTTCAACAAACGGGAGTTCAGTGTTAATCTATGGTCACCATATGTTCCAGGGGTCTTGCCATCCGACTTCAATACCTTAACAATAGAAGTACCCTATGATGAGGACTGAATGGGTTCAATTATACCTTTCGCACACAAATCGTTCAGTGACTTACGTACTGCTTCTCGAAGACCATAAGGAACTATTCGTCTTTTGAGAAAGACTGGATCACCATGTACTTGGAGTTTCATAGGTTGAATTTTCATACCTCTACTGCACTTAGCACATGCAGCTATCAAAAATTTAGGTAAAGCATCATAATTTTCTTAAAAAACTAGTAAAGACAACTCTACTTTGAGGCCTTTCAAATTTTTTAAACCCAGTATTGACAGTTCTGTTTCACTAACTGAAAATTCACAAGGCATGTATGAAGAATTATCATCACTTATAAGCAATTCACGGCATCCCCGTATGGACAGTCTGCGTCCATTAGTCCCTAACATTTAAACTTCAGTGAGTCTGACCACAACGTTAGGATCTAAAGATCTCAAGTTCTTGAATGAAATAATGGACTCTATACTACCCGAGTCCACAACGAAGTCATGAAATGAACCGAAGGATGAATATAATCGCTTTCGAATATGAACATTACCTTACGAAATGATGGATAAAGATAAATGATCATCAGGGACACCCGAATTATTGGGTTCTAATTTAGAAGGTTAAGTACTACTTGAAGCAAAATGAACATTAGTTTTGCATACTGACTGAATGTGTCCTATCTTACCACATTTAAGACATTTAGCATCACGAAATGTACATGAATTAGGAGAATGAAATTTGCCACAGAATAGACATTAACCGTACTTTTTCTCACATTGGTGGTTTGTTTGCCATTCCTTGTTGAATCACCCTTCATATTTTCACGAGAATAGGAATCACTATTAAACGAACGCAAGTTTGGCTAACCCTGAGATTGTATTTCATCATGAGGACTGAGGAAAGTATTAGAAATTTTCATCGACTGGATATCAAGTTCATTCATTGCTTCGTAGGTAATGCATGGAGTTCCATCATCTTGAAAGGAACATTTAGGCATTTTTAAAAGCTCTCTTTCCAGATCTGGTATGCTAATTACTGTAATTAATCGATCCCTCAGCTGCACATAAAGTTGATCACCAGTATTTTATTTGGCAGCTTGTCTTTGCAATTGAAGGATGTGTAGTGAGTATTCCAAATACGGCTCACCAGTTTGTAGTGGATGTCGAGTCGAAGACGGACTATGATCACCACTACAATTCGATTACGCGCCAAGAAACGACTTGGTTCCTTTGATAGCTCGTAAATCAGAAGGCTTTATTAATCCAGATCAAGTATATTTATTGGCGATCTCGTGGTATCGAAATAATACTGAGACGTGCCAAAGAGTACAGGCAAAATGAGCAGTGCGTGAGCAAGTTTGAACCAAACAAGGCGGAGAGCGAAACAAGAAGTGAGTCTGATACAGTTAAACAAGTACAGTAGAACAATCTCTGGTACAATTGGTTACAATAATAATAATTGTTTCTGTTATTCCAATCGTGTTCTTATCGAGACTGGCCGGTCACTACAGGAGCCCCCCGCTAGAAAGGGTTTACACTTTCGATACGTAGCGGTTTCATTCGTGGGACTGATCGCGAAACGTGCAATTGTAGGACGAAGGCGTTGGCAGAACAGGAAGTGATCGTTGATCCTCGAGTTGCCACCAAAAGTCTTTGACGTAGAACGGTACCAGGAGGAAACGTACTGTATTGATTGCTTGGATTAGCATGCTACACCAGAGTGGTTTGTATCCAGAATCTGAAGGTTGCGTTCGTAGAGGTCCGGACCAGAAACGCTGCAGACGTAGGACGAAACCAGATTGAGCCAAGGAACCAGATGCGACCAGGATAACGATGTTCGGGACCAAATGTATACCATACGTATTTGGAGCCAGAGAGGTCGATTGAGTGCGTTGACTAGAGCGTGGGTGATCAGGCCAGCTTCCACCAAAGTTTACTGAGGTCGACGATACCGGAACAGCGATGGTCGAAGGCGTAGGCTCGGAGTAAACAAAAAAATGAAAGAAAAAGAGAAAAGTGTAGCATTCGTGTAGTATAGGGTTAGGGTCCTATACTGTATCCGCAGTTGGCTATGAGGTTAGTCGCGAAAGCGTACGGGTAAGCGTACTCGGCGACCGGAACATGAGACGGTAGTCTCGTTCGAACCTCGTGAGCCTGCAATCTCATCCGCAGTCAAGGGCGGTGTGGTCTGCTGGTCTGGACGTGAGACGGAAGTCTCGTCCGTAGACGGGGCAGATGACACGTGCTGTTGACTGGGACGTGAGAATGAGGTCTCAGGTGCATCTAGCGTGGGATCCGAAGTAGATGTAGCGATCCTGCTAGGAGCTTTGATGGGTCTGACATTGGGTCTCGGCTTATCAGGTAGGGCACTGTCATCGACGTGTGTTGGCATGAGACGATCAATGCTGACTACTTTGACGCGGCCATGTCGATCAACCTTGAAGGTCTTTTCGTGACGTGAAATCACGTGAAAAGGGCCTTCGTAAGGCAGTTTGCTCAGATTGACCGTAAGTTGTCGTGTACCATAGTTAGGAATGATTGAGTCATCCGCAGCGCGTAGTCGAAGCATCGTAGCTTGAGACTTACTGTTACTGATAGGTACGACAGAAACTTGGGCACCTGTATCCACTAGGTACCTAGCGTTAGTGCGATAATCGTGCACGTAAAATAAACGGTCAAACTGAGGTGAAGGGCCGGTGAGTACGGCCGTATTTACTCACCGGCTCGGGAAGTTCCCGCCTTGTATGAGCAGGGAGCTCAACAATGACGGGCACCGGCCCCGAAGGCACGGTGAAACCAGCACCAACTCGGACTCGCTTCCGAAGCCGCCTTCTGGCGTGGCTTGGAAGATGCCCGCTTGGGGCGAGTCGTTACGGCTTTTCGAGATTGTGGCCTGGGTCGGGGGACGTAGGGGGCTGGCACATTTGAGCGGTCTCGGAAACTGAGACGAGTATGGATACACTTATCCCTATCCCCATGAGCCGAAGGTCGTCTAGCATCGAAATCCATGTTTGAACGAGAAGTAGAGGCAACAATATAGTTGTCTTTGGCGCTAGCCCGTGCTAGAATTTTGTCTGCTATGAGGGCCACCTTGTTCAGTGGGGTGTCCTCGAGCAGGGCCGTAAAAGTTGGTTGGATACTCGCTGGTAATGCTTCGAGCCATAACTCTTTGACTATTTCGGAGTCGGCTGTCGAGTTTCCTGCAAGGGATTGCAGGCGCGTGAGGTGGTGGCTCGGCTTAGCATCACCCATAGGGTGACGTGCTAAGAGAGTCCTCAATCGTTCCTCTCTTGATGGGAGGAAATGTCGAAGGATGGCATCCTTAAGACGGTCGTAAACGTTCAGAACGTTCGGATTGAGGACAACCTCACGAACGGCGGTTAGGTGATCCCCGGGCAATGATTCCAAAGCATAGGTGTACTTTTGCTTTTGGTTGGTTATGCGGTGGATCTCAAATTGAGATTCCAGTGCCGCGAACCAGACTTCTGGATCATGAGGGATGAAAAGAACCGGTCGAAAATTAATAGCCTGTACCTCGGAGTCTATTATATTTATACTATTCTTATCGTTATCCACCATAGTAAGTTGCCAAGATATTATATATTGAAAATATCAATACGAATATATGCAACAGAAGTGGATAGATAAACAGACTCACCGAATTGATCTGGGTTGGAAAAATGGCCAAGTTTGAACTGTGCTCGATGAATTGGGTTACCAGTTGTGGTTCACCAGATGTTGTGCGTGTTCCAAATACGGCTCACCAGTTTGTAGTGAATATTCCAAATACGGCTCACCAGTTTGTAGTGAGTATTCCAAATACGGCTCACCAGTTGTGGTTCACCAGATGTTGTGCGTGTTCCAAATACGGTTCACCAGTTTGTAGTGAGTATTCCAAATACGGCTCACCAGTTTGTAGTGGATGTCGAGTCGAAGACGGACTATGATCACCACTACAATTCGATTACGCGCCAAGAAACGACTTGGTTCCTTTGATAGCTCGTAAATCAGAAGGCTTTATTAATCCAGATCAAGTATATTTATTGGCGATCTCGTGGTATCGAAATAATACTGAGACGTGCCAAAGAGTACAGGCAAAATGAGCAGTGCGTGAGCAAGTTTGAACCAAACAAGGCGGAGAGCGAAACAAGAAGTGAGTCTGATACAGTTAAACAAGTACAGTAGAACAATCTCTGGTACAATTGGTTACAATAATAATAATTGTTTCTGTTATTCCAATCGTGTTCTTATCGAGACTGGCCGGTCACTACAGATGAATCCCCCAACCCTTTGGTTATTCTGACGAATCGACTTATGGAATTTTGCATTCTTACGACATTCGAAACTGGTGCACTGTACATGAGTTAATAGTAGTTCCTTGAGAGTTGTATAAGGGAGTAAGATAGGCTTCTCCGGATACGCCAAAGTTTTAATAAACTGTAAGCTTCTTTACCGATGAATGTAAGAAAACGCGCCACAATCTTATCACCCTTCCCATCTTTCTTGGTCATGCTCCAGATTTCAAACTTTTCCAAATAATCCTCAAAAGCTTCAGAAGTTGAATGAATGTCCAACTGTTCTATTGCAGGTTCCATAGCGACGTGAATGTGATAATTAGGAGTATTTGGACCATAGTATAAACTAGTAATCCCAGAAACAACGCAATTTAATCAAGAAATACTAGATGAACACGAACGAATGCATTGTATTTGGAATTCGAAATCAAGCAGTCATCAAGTACAAAAGAATCATTGGTTCATATAAATACCACAACTACCCATGCAATTCAGGAACTCCTGGGTTTACCATACAAAGAGTGGCTTGAAAAGCTAGACCTCTTTTCACTGTCCTACGACAGATAAAGAGGAGACCTGATTTTAATTAATAGAATACCTAGAAATGATTTTGAACTTGTTGTATAATTTCATTTTCTTCCTACCAGATCGGGACAACTCTGAGGATATAGCAAGAGAGTATGAAAGCCAAAAGCGAATAAAATACCCATGGCATACAGGTTTTCTTACCAAGTCACTGATTTTTGTAACTTGTTACTTGAAGAAGTGGTGTTTGCCCTTTTAATTGAGTCATTAAAGAGAAGACCAGATACCCTCAGAAGCTTGATAGAAAAAGACTAACACAGGTAGTAAGTTTTCTGTTCTCAACACACAAATCTGAATCTGAATGTAAAATGATGCTTGACCGAACCCATTTAAGTAATAGTGTCAGTTGAAACAAATAAGGTCAGGATGAACGTTGGATTACTACTAAACTATTGGTTTTTGGACGTTATCACCACATTAGATTACTCAAAACTCAACTGTTTTTGACCAAGGAGGAGGATAATACGGAACCAAATCCCGATATTTATCAAGTAAATGAATTTATTTAAATTGATGTCGATTAGATAGCTAAGTCTGACATGCTTGCTGAGGCGTTAAATGACTAAGTGCTTGAATATATGTTTATTAGATCAGTTTGCTGAAACCAACTAGGTGTTTAATAAGTGCTGAGCACCTGACAATTTATTTGTTTTGTAGTATTGATCTATTGTAAAACATTAAGCACGACCTAAACAGTTCTTTACTAACATTAACCTAGGATGAATGTCTCGTGAGTTTGATCGTCGAAATTCTACCACATGATGGATATATGTTTATAATTAAAAATTAATTTTGCCTGGATGATGCAATCAAAACGTGACATCTATTTATTGACTGTCCGACATCTAAATGCCTCTAGTTTTATGTGAAACACACACAACTTATAAGTATGATATTCATCAAATTATAAATATTCAAATAGAAAACATAAAGTTGCTTTGAACAAACGAGAGTTAGTTTTGATTTATAACAGCTATCTGAAACGGTATGCTACATCTGTTGTAAAATTTAAAACTCTTCTGAAATAGAAATTTACTAAGCATTGTTTGTTTGGATCTTCCCATTGATGTTTTAGGACTGCAACTGGTCAGTCTCTAATTGGCATATGTGCATACTTAGCATATCGCCTCGATATAGCTTTAATTCACAAGCATTATAAGCAAAGATGGATAGTAGCTAGCAGTGGAATCCAGGACGCGCGTTTGGTCCTGTTCGGGACTCGTCAGCTGGATGTATCTGCATCTCAAAGTTGATGTACACTATGGGACTCGAACCCAGTACCCTCTCTTCAAACGCCATCACGTTGTCCACTCGACCACTGAGTCCTGATAGTCATTTGCTTGTGCAATGGGGTGAAGTTTTAATTCACTTAGTATTATTTGTTTGGATCTTCTGAAATAGTTTACATCCTTCAATGAAGACAATTTACTACACATTTGTTATATATGTTTTGATCAATATAGCGTTTCTCATTTGGTCCCAGTTTGAAAAAACAAGTGATGAATTCATAATTGATTAAATACACAAACTCTTTCATCAGTCACTTACAGGAAGCATAATTAAGATATTAATATATAAAATAACTGAATATTCTTTCATTATGTCAACATACCAATCGGTATAGAATAATGGTTTCAAGACCTATGATAACAAAATCATTCAGGTTTGTGAAATTTACTACTGATAACCTAGGACTTATGTTATTGAATCAATTTACATGATGATTAGATTTCAATACTATTGATAATGTAGTTGTCCAATATTTATCTAACAACTTCTTATTTATATCTAAACCAAATACTTACTTTTGAATATGTTATCTTAATAAAGAACAATTACAACAATTAGTCCCTTTGATAAACTTCAATAGTTTTGATAATCTTCATCTTCTTATTACACTATATCGGAAGAACAATTACATTTATAACTTTCCATTATAAGTCAAAACTAATAATATATATATATATATATGTAATTAGTTAAAATCTACACTATTTTACATATTTCTTACAAGAAAAAAGAAAAATATTAAAATGAACAGTCAAATCAATACACGAGAGAAGGAGAAAGAGAGAGAGAGAGAGTCAGGACCCTTAGGCGTTATTACATGGTAAGTCCTCTTTTTTTTGTTGCTTATTCCTTTCATTTAGATTCATTAATATGTCATACAAAATATACATATTCTACTCACTGGTTAGTACACATCACAGCAAATATATATATATATATATATATAGAGAGAGAGAGAGAGAGAGAGGAGAGAGAGAGGAAGAGAGTGAGAGGGGGGAGGGAGAGGGAGAAAGGGCTTCTATATCTACGCATATTTTTTGAAAAAAAAGTAACCTGATTTTTTTGCTTCTTTTACAAAAATTATTCTCTCATGAGATTCAATACATCACTATCACTATATTACTCAAGGGATAATCAAAAACTGAAAAGCTTTTATTTAATTTACATTTATTCATAGAAAACTCCATTTATCAACACATGCATAGATTCATTTTATATTTATTCATAATTCCTTACCCAAAAAGAAAAATTATGTATATATATTACTAATTATGTAACCATTACTTTTCACTTTCTTTATGGAAGAAAGTATGTATACGTTAAAAAGACTTTACTGCGTAAAATTTTATAATAATAATAATATTAATAATAATATTAATAATAATAGTAATAATAATGATAATAATAATGGTAATAATAATAATAGTAACAAAAATAATAGTAATAATAATGATGGTAATATTAACGATAGTAATAATAATAATAATATTAATAGTAATAATAATGTCACCAATAATAATAGTAATAACAATGATAATAATAATAGTAATAATAATGGTAATAATAATAATAGTAATAATAATAATAGTAATAATAATGATGGTAATATTAACGATATGACAATAATAATGATAATAATAATGGTAATAATAGTAATAGTATTAATAATAATAGCAATAATAATAATAATGATAATAATAGTAACAATAATACTAATAATTTCGTTCATAATTAATATAATTAAATAAGAATATTTTCATATGTATATTTGTTTTATGTTAATATTATTCAACGAATAAAAATGAATAAAAAAAGTAACTTCTATCCCAATATGCTCAATTATGAATGAAAATATTCACATGATTTTTTTTTCATAATTTTAGATATAAGTTTTAGTTATATTTAATAACCATAGAAATTAAATTTTTGTATTTAATTATAACTATGAAGATAGCTTATTATGAAAAATGTTATTCTATATCTTTGTGGTGTGGTCTACTTATATCCATATAAGTAGTATATACATTTTGGCAGAAGATCGATAAAGAAAGAGCTGGAACGAAGCACAATTGGTAGGAAAATGCATGAGCAATAAAATTAGAGAAGATGGATCGATATTTACAAAAGGAATAGTGAAGATTGATACAATTGATTATTATTTTGCAAAGTAACTGTTTACTGTATGGTTATCAGATTTTAGTGAGATAGTCTGTAATTTGTGCTTAAATACATTCGATTATTCTTCTTCACTACACTATCGTTATATAATGAGGGGAGATGATAATTTATATTTCACTTGGATCATGAATTACTTTAAAGTTAATAAAGAGCTATCTTATAGCTCTATAAACTTATCTATAAATTAAATTTATTTGGTATTGTTTGTTTGAATCTTCCCATTGATGTTTAGCACTGCGCACTGGTCTATTTGTACTTATATGTGTTTTGTGGTATGTATCTTCAAGTAAAGCTTGCGACGAGTAGTTGAATATTGTAACTTCTTGAAAATTTCATTACCTTTATTTAAGCCTATAAAATAAATATGCTAAAGACGTACTTCAAGCTTATGAAAAACAAATAGGTGATTCTTGAATAGAAAAGGTCACTAGATAGCACTGAACTGCAGCATGAGTATATGGCAGGTAGCTAATTCGGATCAATCAGTTAAATTATCGCTGAGAACATCTATTGTTGACATATAGTTGTGTGCAAATGTGAATACTCTTGATAAAAACGCTTAGATAGTCATTGTTGTCTATCATGCTAACAAACGTGAATATAACACACCACCGGACCTGTGTGCATAAGGAAAATATTGTCCTGTGAATTGAAGATAGTAAAAACTGCATTTCCTTTATTTGTAATTGATTAGTGAATGGGAAAAAAAATCAGCTTATGTAATTGAATTACACACGAGTTCATAATGTAGTCAGTTAACTGTTTCAAAATGTATTCACAAAGCATAATTCATTCAACTTCGAATAATGTGATTTCGAAAGAGAGAAAACATGTAGAATGATTTAGATCACTGGAGGTATTACGCACAGTATACACATATGGCCAATAAGAGACTGACCAGTTGCAATCCTAAACATCAATGAGAAGATTCAAACAAACAATACTAAGACTCAGTGGCCGAGTGGATAACGCGATCGCGTTTGAAGCGAGGGTACTGGGTTCGAGTCCTAGAGTGGACATCAACTCAGATGCAGGTATATATATTTTTATCTTAAGATATATATATATATATAACTAGGCTACTGTTTATTGTATAATTTAATCTACTAGACATTCAGCGTCTAGAATATTTTGATTTATCAGTCAAATGTCAATAATTAGCTGATTATCTGGTATATGAAGGGAAATTTAAATATAGAATAGTCTATCCCATAGTATTATGTTTATTTATAATATAATTTATCATATCATTAGATATCAACCATAAAATATGAATTTTAATTCATTTCCGTTGGTCTTTTTAATTTTACCATTGGTATTTAGTACTGTATTTGATCAGTCTCTTTTAGCATAAGTAAAGGTACATCAAGCTGACATACTCAGAGTAGGACAAAAAGCGCATCCTGAATTCAACTGTTAGTCACTATCTAATAGAGCATGAATTTTGAATTCTAATCATAATGAATATTTAAGACGAGATCTTGACATTAAATAACAGTTTCGAATGTACTATGTTCTTTTAATAGTAAATATTATATATTATAAATGTGGTGATATTAGATCATTTCTAATCTAATATGTTACTTATTAGATGAATACAACTTTTGCTAGAGTAAGAGTAGGTCAGAAGAAAGCTAGAGCTAATCAAACAAAAGCATGGTTTGATTATCAAAACTTGATATCTATTGAGTTAAGTCATAACTGGAAGTACAGGTTCGATCGGAACAGTGACACTCGAAACCGTTCGAGAAGTTTAGAGTTAAGATGGTGGTTGGAGGTGGTCAACAGGAAACCCTGGACACGGGTTTCGTGCTACTTGGCACTCGTCAACAAGGTGTACCTGTAATCTTGAGGGAACTGGTGCTCCCTGACGGATTTGATCCCGTGTCACTCAGCTTCACAGTCAGAGACGTTACCACTGAGCTATTCGGGCCACGACCAACCTCCTGTAGGACTGATATGTAATCACAATAGATTGACCACTGGATGGTGATCAATGTCATGTGTGTCAAGTCCTTAGTGTTGATCGAATGCTATCAATGAAGTTGCAATGTGGCCACTAGTCTAGGTGGCTTGACACTGATCGATATGCATAATATACATAATATTGGTCCATAAATGGATCCCAAAGTTACCATTCACTATTGTTATCGGGACATAAAAGATTTCTTCTTCACTTAACAGTAGTTCCGCTTCCTTCATTTCTCTCTCTATCTATAAACTTATCAATTCTAGTCGTGGCAACTTGGTTCCGAATATATGTCCAGTAGATCCTTCCTTGTTTTTAACTGACTAAGTCACCATAGACTATGACATTTACAACAGCAAAAAATGTTGTTTTATCCATTTCATGAAGCCTATTTTAATTTAAGCCATTTTTTTATCTTTTGCAAAATGCTTTTTCTTTTCTATTACATTCCCTCATTGTCTTCACTCACCTTATGATTTTTGTGTAGGAGAAAAAAAGCATTTTTTAAAAAATTCTTTAATGTTTATTTAATCGTTGACATATATTCAAAAAGAAAAAAAAACAAAGAACCAAAAATTTTATTTTTCTTTTCTTTTTATTTCTATGGGTTACAATACATTTGACATTCATTACTAACATGGCAACCAAATAAATGCAAAAAATTATAACCAAATGCCAAATACCCAGTAATGATTTTGATATGTTGACATTAAATGATAGAAAATTATTTTCATAATAATAATCAGACGTATAAAATACCAGAACATTTCAGTAACCTATTTATACAACTGACTATTCGTTAACGTTTAAACTATACTAGGGCATATCATTATTTAAATATGTATAACAGTTATTCTTTGTAAAATATTTACCCTTATAGGTTTGTTTATTTTACAGCAGATCTTACCGCATCATATGAATGTTATTGATTATTATTATTATTTGAACACATAAATATTGGTACAAGGAAGCACCAGATAAATATGCGCCTTACAAATCTAATTTGATTTGTGTGAGGGCTGTGATACTGCCAAGGTGCCCAAATTGAAGCAGGTGGTTTTCTTAATGGACCACACCCGGAGCCTTTGACCTAAAGGTCTGATCCAAAAGGCGGTGGAGAATCGTGAGGAGATGCAGTCCCATGGTAGCCGGTGACCAACGATTGTATCATACGCCATTTGTTCCCTCAGGATCCTGGAGCTCATGTACACCATTGGTTTGGAATCAGGGTTTTTCAACTCCCCTAGGTGGACGTTCCGTGTCCACCAACCCGGTTATAGTGCCGGACATTCGCTTTTCGTCCTCTCAATTTCGTAAATAACACCGTGGCCACGAGAAGGCAGTGAGTAGGACTTCCCTGACAGAGACTATATACGCTTGGCCATGTGAGAGCATTTGGAGAGGGAGAGCGGACTTTCCCCATTCTCGACCGTACCAGGGCATTTGGGGCCATTATGATTATAGTATATATTCTGTTTGGATTCAGATCATTATTATTAGTTAGTAGTGATGAAAAGTGACATTTCTATTACTATTTATATATAAGTTATTTGTCATGTTTTCTGTCTTTGATTTAGATAAAATTTTTTTGAAGGGTTAACATTAGCTGCTTGAGAACAGTTTACTGGAGCCTCTTAACTCATTTATTATTAGGTGAAATTGATCATCATATCTTACCTGTTACCTTGAGAGAACTGATTCCTTACTTGGAATTTGAAACAAGTTCATCCAGTATGAAGTATATTAAAATACTTTTAGGGAGTTTCTAGTTTGTTCAAATCATCAGAAAGTCTACGAAAAACTACCTATTCCATCATGTTAGACGAATTATTGTTAGTAAATACTCTGTGAATTCAACTTCTATTCAAGAGTTGGGTGATATTTTTTAGTCCTTTTTTTAGACTAAACTTTGGTGTTCGGGTTAGTATTTCAGATATTCTATGTAATTTCCACTCTTCCTTATCACTTGAATATGACTGTAAGATTTTTAACAATAGTATTGTAGTGAACGAGAACACAAATGGGGACAGTTGAATGTATTCAAAATCAAAATTACAGAACGTCTTAGTAAAATCTGAGAACAAACAGTAAATACTTCATTTGCAAAATGTCAATCAACTATCTCAGACTTGAGTGTTCCCAAATCAATCATTCTCTGTTCTCGTTCTCTTTCCTTTGATCTTCTTAATCTTCTGCCTCCGGGCATTTCACTTTCGATTGATGATGCATACTACTTATATCTGTCGACATCAGTAGCACACACCACAATACAATATATAATGAAATATATTTCATGAAAATATTTCTCTAGTTTCAAACTCAACTATAACATATTTTTATGTGTACATTCGAGTTGACGTTCAATCTGATTACAATAAAATATATGACAGTAATTTGACTTAAAGTAGGGCATCAACTGTTAAATGGAATCTTGATTCAGGATATGAGAAAAATAGATTATTAAAGATGGTTTCACACATGTACTCAAAACCTTATTCGTCAAAAATAGAATTCTTAAAGTGAAATCAAAATGTGCATCAATTTACAGTAATATTCAGGCCTATGAAACTTTTCGAAATATTTATTTTTCAGAGTACATTGACGTGTACATTGAGGTATGGTCTAAATTCAAGAAAATTTTATACAGTACATATATAGATTGGCAAACTCAGGAATAGTCCTCAAGGTCTTAGGATTAAAGATAAAAAAATTCTCTTCTCACATCTTTAAATATCACTGAGTGAAATCTTCTGTTACCCTTATTTTCCAGTATATTTCAGTAAACTATAGTGCTTCAATTCGAATTGTTTAATCTCCTTATATTTCATATATGATACTATTCATGATGTTTTATCTTTGAAGTTCAATGGTTAATTACGTCTATTTGTAGAAGTAAATTGTTTGCCTTATATTGACTTATCAACTTTCAGTACTAATAATTTCCTATCGCTTCCACTTAAATCTCAATGTTTACATTGTGCAACAATGAATAGTGTAAAACAAACACACGCACTTCTTATAATTTGATACTCATCAACCAAAATCACATATCTGAATGGACATATGGATGATATTTCAACTACGGCTCAATCTATGTAACTGTGTCTCAAATACCACTTGTGGTGTGGTTTACTTACAGCCACATAAGTAGTATATGGTGATGGTCAGACATAGAATGTATTTTGGCAGAAGATCGATAAAGAATGAACAGAAATGGAGTGCAATCGGTAAGAAAACTCATGAACTATGAAATTAGAGAAGACGGACTGATATTTACATAAGGAACAGTCAAGATTGAAACAATTGATTGTTATTTTGTAAATTAAGTGTTTACTGTATGGTTATCAGAATTTAGTGAGATAGTCTGTAATTTGTGCTTAAATACATTCGATTGTTCCCACCCGTTTTCTTCTTCACTACACACTAAATTGCTTATATGTTAGATCAAATCACACATTGTCATGGTACTCAGCTGTATAAAAGTTCAAATTCTAGTTCAAATGAAATCTATTTACATATTTCAATAATTTTGTAACATTTGAGTTATTCAAAGCGTTACCTAGTCAGTTGCAAAGTTAGTCTACATATCACCTTTTTTAAAACATGTATAGAGTGTCATTTAAACTAACTAGTCTTATTTTTTGGAAGTATCAAAGGAAACCACAATTTGAATCCCACAGTAATACGATGTATTTTTCTTTCATTTAAAAGACAACTTGATAAATCTCTTTACAGTGAAAATTCTTATTATGAGATTTGATAAATAAAAAGGAACGAATCGAGCGAAGAAATTTCTGTTCAATTAGTTTTTCATCATGGCTCTACACTAATATATATGATAAGGATAACACAACACCATCCGTCGTGGTTGAGCAAAGGATAGGTAAAAATGATTAAGAGTTCTATTCTCGCTCACTTGGTGGACACAGGTCATCAAGTTGAACTGAATAAAGCTTTTAAAGTTATCTACCATATTCCATCAAATTTGCTTCATGGTTTACGAGCTTGTCTGTTGCACATAGCTGAAGCCATCGTAATCCATGTTCACAAACCGAACCTCTGTATCCAAAAAAAGTTTGTACAACCACTCTCGCTACCTTGACCATCGATATAGCGGAGTCTGTAGCAGAACTTGGATAAACATTTATTGTATTCCTTCCATTTTTGGATTTTTGTATTTTACTTATTCTCTACATTCGTCTCTTGATTGTTACATAACTACTATGTTACTGACCATTCATCAAAATATTTTGTTAGTTCTTTCTTCTCTTTTTATATATTATGCAACGTAGCAACAGCTTGATTTTTGAATAATTACTTTGATTAGTATTAATCCTTCTCTTCCAAACAAATAATGTTAGTTTATAATCGATATGTCATTATATAGTTATTACGCAACGTATCTACTCGAAGAGTGTTACTTCATTATTGTAAACCTTATGTATATTAGAAGGGGTTTTTGTGGAGATTTCAGCATTTCCATAGTTGAAATAATGAGTCAATTGAAACTAGACCACCTTGGAAAACCTGGAAACACTGGACGGCCGTTTTGTCCTACTATGGGACTCCACCGGATGCCGGCTCAGTGATCTATCGGTTAAGTGCTCTGGCGCGAGACTGATAGGTCCTGGGTTCGAATCTCGTGAGTGCTGGATCGTGGATGCGCACTGCTGAGGAGTACCACAGTAGAACGAAACGGCCGTCCAGTCCTTCTAGGTTTTTCATGGTTGTCTAGCTTCAATTGACTCATGATTTCAACTATGAAAATATATATGTTAGTGTAGAGCCATGATGAAAAACTAAATGAAAGGAAATCTTTTTATTGCTTTATTAGGAAAAGATCTAAATAAAAAAAGTGGATTCAATATACAACATGGATTTAGTTTTTCGAGAAATAAACAAAAACAAGTAATAATACCTAGAAACTAATTGATAACACACATTATAAGTGTCATAAACGTAGATTGAAAACAACATGTGTAAGAAATCCTGCTGTGAAAAAAAAGAAAAACAGAAGAAGAAGAAAGAAACATCAGGGGTTTGTCTTTCAAGGTGAATATAATAACTAATAGTTTACACCTGTTAACTAAGTAATCATTTTATTATAATTGTTTTATCTAAAAAGAGAATACACACATTACACACACACATACATGTTTATAAATAGTAGTAATAAGCTGAAAAAGGATATTTAATAATCATTTTATAATAATATAATGACTATACTACTTATTTGGAATTATAATGGGATATAATTAGATTTTGTTGAAATGAGCTAAAAGCTTTTCAATTTTTTTTCTTTATTTATAAAATAATTAAATGTATAAAATTCATTTTTAATGAATTATAGATTTTAAGTAATATTGTGGTGTGGGTTACTGATATCCAAATAAGTAGTATATGGTGATGATCAGGCATTGAATGTATTTCAGAAGAAGATCGTCAAGGAGAAAATGGGAACTGTTGGGATCACCCTGCATTTTTCTCGCAAGCGACATGACAAGCTCAGGGGTCATCAAGGAGCATTTCAACCAATCAGCAATTAATTAGAAATTATGTGAAGTTATGTTACTAAAATAACGAAAATGGAAGTCACATGTGGAGATCCTGATTGGCTGATTTATACACTGCTACTGTGTTTAGCAGTATTCTAGAACTTTCAGTAAAACTCACGGACTCTTAAATTACTATATTTTCTGTACATAAATGAACCTTGTAGTAAAGTATTTCTCTCATACTCGAGTCTTCTCTCTGGTCTTCAAGTATAGTTCTAGCCCGGGGGTACGGAACTAGCTTAGGATCTGAATATAGAGTTCAACTTACAAGACGTATCAGGAACGGCATGCAATGAGATACGAAAATGCATGAACAATTATAATCGGAGACTGTGGACGGATATTTGCTGAAGGAACAATCAAGATTGAGACAATTGATTGTTAGTTTGCAAATTGACTGTTCACTATATGGTTCTCATATATTTTAGTGAGATATTCTGTAATGTTGTGTTAAAATATATTCGATTGTGCCTACTCGTGTTCTGTTCACTACAACACTAGATGGTATTTTGTTATATCGAAAACCTGTAAAGAGAAATATATATATATACCCAACCGTGTCAGTAGCTATATAATGAATAAATAGTTCAATTATTTCATAATTTGAATGTTCCAATTAGTTTTGACATCAATTATGGTAAACAGGAAAAAATTCAGATTGAATCAGAAAACATTACCATCTTAGTTGTCAACTATGATTTTATTAGAGATTGAATTTGTTATGTCTCGATAACAATAGTGAATGGCAACTTTGGGATCCATTTATGGACAAATATTATGCACATATTTTTTATCGTATAACCGCTAAATAACTGAACTATTCATATTCATGTTCTCCTTATCATGAGATTTATTTTGAATTATAAATTATTGTTATACGATTTACCGTTCATGAATTACACCCAGTCTATTGATTACTGTTCCCCTTCTTCACAGTCACATTTGACTAAATCGTGTATACATGTTATTTTCTATTTTATAGTGCGATGTGGTCTGTCTGCTTGGTATATAAACTCAGTATGTTCGAAATGTAATGATTCATATCTGAGAGGATGTTCTGGACTTAAGTGGCTGGGCTAGGCAGATAGCAGGGCCGACAAATACTCTAGACTGCCCATACGGTTTTCGTGTGTCACTGTTCCAATCGATAATTCTCTGCTATCTGAGTGGCGGTCTTATCACATTATACATTATCAGGGCATCCACTCGGTCACAAGTTATAACAGAATTGTAGACTGTCATCGTGTAAAATGCAATGAATAAACCATTAAATTGTAATCCAAGAGTGGACATTAATCAACTTCAAGGAATTCATGATTTCAGTATTGCTATTTATTTTGTATTTGTAGTGTGTCTAAATATTATATAGGTGAACAATTTTCTTTTTACATAGTTTCTTCATTTTATAAAACTTAATGAAACATCTCAAATACATTCTAAGAAAATTAAAAAAATTCAAGGACAAGATATTGTTTTGTAGTGGAATCGTATTTTATTTGCTTGACATTGAATCAAATCTATTGTCTCTTTCGCCTATACCACTACTATAAAAAGATTCGAACCATATTTACACAATGAACTCTGTTGTCATTCTTGTTTTTCCTCAGTGACTTTTAGTTACAAGAATGGGCAGTGTAACAACAATCTTCATTCTTACTCTTAATTATGAATCTCATTTTCTTATTACTTGATAATCAATTGGATTTTGGGATTTGATATTGAGTAAACCGTAGCATTTATCTTTCAGTTTTACGATCATGTCTCTAAGCTCTTCTAACTTTCCCCTTCTAGAATATCCACGTAGTTAACTTAATAATAAGTAGACGTATGAGAACACTTTTATTTCATTCATAATTACTCCAATCCTAGTCAAGACGTTTCTGATATGAAGTATGTATAATTGTTTTATATTTATTGTATAGTAAAATTATGGTTTTGAGGTTTTGTAAGAAACTGGCGTGAGTTCCTGAAGTAGATAGGTTTAAATTATTCTTCGACGATTATTACGCTGCATTTTTTGTTAACTTCCAATGAAATGTGTTAGTTAGATTGAACACTGTTGTTTGAACTTCTTACCATATTTGTGAATCATAGTATATCTGGGATAAAACTCTATTTGTTCTCGAAACATTGGTGACTTTATGATATGATAACTATTCATGTGGGATTCTGGGCTTAATTTTATAGTTAAATAACCAGTTCTTTTAAGCTATTCACTTTAGTCTCCTGATTGAATTGATCTATTTTATCTATTGTAATACAAAAGTTATGGACTTAAGACTATAAAGCTTGAAAATAAAGTTATTGAAGACAATTGTTAGCTGAGGGTATTTTCTTTATTTGTGGACGTTTTACAGGGATATTTGAAGTACAATAATATTTTATTTAATTCATACATACATTTGAGTTTAATATGACAGGTAAGTATTTATGTTCAGAAGGGGGTTTTGTAGAGATTTTTAGTAATTTTATAGTTGAATTCATGAGTCAACTGAAACTAGACCACCATGAAAAACCTTTAAGCACTGGGCGGCCGTTTCGTCTTATTGCGGGACTCCTCAGCAGTGCGCGTCCACGATCCCACCTCGTGAGAAGACATTGGTGAGTGGTTGCCCAATTTCGTGGATTGGTTGAAGTTAGACATTAACATCGTTGGATGCCGGCTCAGTAATCTAGTGGTTAAGCGCTCGCTCGCGAGACTGATAGATCCTGTTTTCGAATCTCGTGAGGCGGGATCGTGGATGCGTACTGCTGAGGAGTTCCGCAATAGGACGAAACGGCCGTCCAGTGCTTCCAGGTTTTCCATGGTTGTCTAGCTTCAACTAACTCATGATTTCAACTATATAAAAGTATTTATTTGTTAATATGATGGTTTTTAGTTGGTGTTTAACTTGAAGTTATCATTAAGGAGTGATAGCAATTAGAGTAACATTTAATCGAGTAAAGCTGAGAGATGTTAACGGTGAATTTTGAGTACAATGTCTAAAAGTATCCTCTTCGCCTCCAGATCTAAAAATTCTGTGCTAAATCCTTGATATAATTATAAATTCACAATAATATGAGATCTGAAACTAGAACAAAGCAGCTGTATAATACTGTATAAAGTTTCGATAAAACCGGTTTCAATTGCGTAATAGTGTGTTCTATAACAATATCTTAAATTTAAAAGTACTTACGAAAGTACTGAATAAGATGAGAGCGAATAGTTTAATTATAATATTTTAAGCTATCAGCGAAGAAACACAATAGTTTAAACCAGTACCAATAGATTACGTAATTATCTATTAAGAGAATAAACGAAATCTGGGCACAAAGTGAAATCACAATAATTGTTACAGTTGTACATCAGAAAAACGGCAAAAGAAAACTTAAAACTATTGGCAAAATGAAGTAGAAACAGTAAGCAGTTTGTAAACAGCTCTGATATTGGTTAAGTTGACTTTCAATTTAGGAAAGCAATTATAGAAATTTATGATAACCTTAGATATCAGGTTTGTTTAAATGACTGATGATGGTTCCAGCTTTATACAAAATATGTATAAGTACACAATACGCCAAAGTTAATTGGATTCGGTTTATAACTCTAGACTGAAGATTTTTTTGTAGAACATATGAATTTTAGGTTAGTTTCAGACTACGTGTTATAACTTGTGGCCTTGTACCCCTATCAGTAAGTGGCGTAATGATACCCCCAATTACAGAACAGTGAATTATCGATCGAACCCTGCCTGTTAAGTCCAGAACACCAATAACAGCTTCTGCGATTTGAATCCTGTATTTCGAATAAACTGAGTTTATATAAAAAGCAAACAGATCACATCACACCATAAAATAGAAAATAACATATGTACAAGATTTAGCCAAATGTGGCTGTGAATGTGGGTGATAGTGATTGATAAACTGGACATAAGTCAAGAATGATTATTATTATTATTATTAACTTCATTCAATATTATATTTTTGGTACAATATGGAATTCTCAGCACAAAGTACTTCAACAAGTTTCCGTTTCTTACTTCTTCGTCCTTCCTGACGATGAATATTGAGTGATCGCCAGTTAGAACTTAGCAGCCCAGTCAATCGACATCTGGATAATGTACATTCTTGTCGATGCATATTTCCAGCAACCACGATATCTCTGATTAGGCCTTCTGTAACCTTTACAGCGAAAGGTCTTACACTTTTCAGAAACGCACCTGAATAGGTTGTGTGATTAATAGGCATAATGATGTATTAAAACAAACGAAATTATATAACTTGTTGAAATATCTAGATGACAGGAACACGTAGCCCAGATGTTTAAACAGGCCGCCAATGTTATAAATCGTATAATAATAGTCTATATTTCAAAATAAAGCTTAAAATAAGAGGAACATGAGTATACATAGTTTAGTTACTTAACAAAAAAAATATATGTATAGTAATAACCCAGAAATAGATTCCAACAGTTACCATTCATTATTCTTATCGGTGTATAGAGCTACAAAAACTTACTGAGACCATAAAATCATAATAGGCTTCACCTATTCTAAAATAGAATATAAATCTTTTTTAATCAGTTCAGCTTGAATTATTTTCAGACAATTCCGGATAACTATTAGATATTAATATATGTTATATTATTCATAATCAACATTGTATATATATTGTTCTACAGTCTAAAATAATCAACCAGTAATCAATTCAAATAGTTTCTGTATTATATCTAGAGCTTTAGATTCTTGCTATGCCAGGTACTACTAGACTACTTGAACGATCGAGCCCATAACGTCGCAAGAGAGAAGACAGAAGACTAGTAAGTAAGAATGTTATTCCTAACACAATGTCAATTATGATACAAAACTGTCAGGTATTTATAGTTTTGAATAAAAAACAAATCATCATTATAGTTATCCAGTCCACACACAGGGGGTTATTACCATTTGTCCAATAGGGAAGCTACACATAATGATTCTGGAATATTCTTCACAAAGCTGATTAGATGGAATATATATATTCAGCTCCTTCTGAACTTCTTAGAACTTCCTCACATTCATCTGTATACAATCCTCACATTATGAAAAACAAAACAAATTTACTTAGTATTGTTTGTTTGGATCTTCCCATTGATGTTTTTAGGACTGCAACTGATCATTCTCTAATTGGCATATGTGCATACTGTGCGTATTGCCTCGATATAGCCTTAATTCACAAGCATCATAAGCAAAGATGGATAGTGGCTAGCAGTGGAATCTAGGACGCGCGTTTCGTCCTATTTGGGACTAGTCAGCTGGATATACCTGCATCTCAGAGTTGATGTTCACTCTGGGACTCGAACCCAGTACCTTTCGCTTCAAACGCCACCGCGTTATCCAAATAGGACGAAACGCGCGTCCTAGATTCCACTGCTAGCTACTATCCATCTTTGCAAAACAAAACAAAGGTTAAAAACAATATTGAAAATTTTTTCTCGGATATGCGTGATCTGATTTCATGATTCAAAAAGAATTCTTCGATGTATTCAACAGATAGATTAAATGAATCTTTTCTTGTTTCTATTGTGTTAAAATTACAAAAAAAAATTGTTGATATTTTTAATCCATCATCAAATTACTGTTTACTAATTATTAATAATCTGGGAACAAATAGGGAAAAAAAAAGGTTTTTTTTATTTTTTCCAATAAAGATCTTTAAGAACAATCACCATCTGGACCGGTGTGAATAGAACTAGATAGAAATAGTAAAAAGTTTAATTGAAATAAAGGTCAAGGTTAGTTATGAAATAGTTGATGTTTGAAAAAATAGAAAAAAATAGTGGTGAATAATTCAAAACAAAATTTTTACAAAAGAAATATTATTTATAATAAATAATTAAGTTTATATGATGGGGTTTATGGGGATTGTAGTAAATTGTAGGTTTCATTACCAAGTTTTGATTTGATAATTTCGAATAATTAGAACGGGGTTTTGTGAAGATTTTTTTAGCGATTTTATAGTTGAATTCATGTGTCAATTGAAGCTAGACAACCATGGAAAACCTGGAAGCACTGGACCGCCGTTTTTTCCTATTGTGGGACTCTTTAGCAGTGCGCATCCACGATCCCGCCTTGCAAGATTCGAACTCAGGACCAACCAGTCTCGCGCCAGAGCACTTAACCGATAGACCACTGAGCCATAATAGAACGAAACGGCCATCCAGTGTTTCCAGGTTTTCGATGGTGGTCTAGCTTCAATTGACTCATGATTTCAACTATGAACATACGAAATTCTCCACAAATTACCTTCTGATCTATAATCATATGCTCACTAGTGACTGACTTTAAGAGATATTTCCTTGAGTTCTAGTGGGAAGCAGTGACTAGTGGAGTTCTACCAAGTCTGTTGTAGAGATTTCAACTCACTGAAGACAATTGGTGAACGGTTGCTCAGATTTCGTGGATTGGTTGAAGTTAGACATTAACACCGTTTGATGACAGCCGGCTCAATGTTCTATCGGTGATGGGCTCTGGCTCGAGACTAGGAGGTCCTGGGTTCTAATCTTCAATTATCATCAATTTGTGATGCAAACTAACTTTGAACTTATATTAACACTACATATAATGTGACTTGTCTATTCTTCCGTTCGAGATATGAGGAAATTATATAATTAGATAAAATACTAAGTTAGATAATGAAATAGTTCAAAATCACTTAGAAGTGAGTGATTTCTACTAATTTTGTACAAAAACAGTCTTCAGAGTGTTTGAAAGTATTGTCTTTTCTTTTATTGAATAACCATGAGACCATATCACTAAACTAACCGAAACTTTAGTCCGCATCCACGTTTTGGGAGTAGTTACAGGCATCAAAACTTCAAACTAGAGCTGTTAAGTAGTGAATTATATTTAATCATCTCTGTTTGTATATGACTGACTTCACGTGGACTTACGAAAGACTACCGTTTTATAAGATCCTCAACAATATATGGGATTGTTGAACTACAATTCCCAAGTTGTACGTTATTATCTTGTGACATATGACAACGCTTTACAGTCCCTGTTAAACGTTATTTCAGATGTTTTCTAATAAAAGGGATCTTGTATTACATTCGCAAAGTGTATTTATTTGAGATCACAAATCTTCTTTAATGAAGTTATTGAAGAAAGAACAATGTTGTGTTAATTATTTGTAAGGAAGATTACATATTTCCAGTTCCCACATAAACATATTTATATCTTTGCTTGGGTTCTAGTTTTTTGTACACTTATACCTCCCTGTGGGTGATAGATCTTTTACATCATCTTTGAATTTGCGTATACGCAAACTTAAGGCTAGTTTACGAAGTTTTAGATATAATAAACTTGGTATTTTTTTAATAACTGACTGCACGTTCTTATTTGCATATTGCTTGATATATAAATTATTTCCCAAAATATTGTTTAGTCGTGGTTAATAACACTGAGTGATAAGTTAAAGCCTAATGATTGAAACAAACTAATGAATTACAGATGTAGTTAGACACTTTCTATAAGATCTGATTTCGATTATATGATATATACATTGGCTGCTGTATACGTTGAAATCCCCTAAAAATATTCAACATATTCTAAACTGATCCATTAGTGATGTTTAAAAAATGCCTATAGAATAGTCAAGAACAAGGAACAACTATTTTCAATAACTTAGTCATCTAACACTACAGTTGCAAGTTAAGAATAATCATTGATAAGTAGTGAATATCATACTAAAATAGATGAAACTTTCTCTGATTTGCATCAATATTCCAACCACATTTCACTTGTTACATAATATATCCACATGACGCTAGTTTAATGATTATCTTCTTAACATTGATTATAATGAAATCCTAAAACAAATCATTTCAACCTTTCGCAAATGACACAATTCGAAGTATTTATTCCGTAACAGATGCAAAAGTTCACCATTTAAAAAAAACATATGACATTGTTTTATTTACTAATATGCCTTATAACAGTAGGGTCTGATGACAATTTTATTGAAATCATTGATTCACGTGATTATTGTCTGATACAACACATAGAACACCGACGCTATCATAATTGATGGAGAAACTCAGAAACACATGGAAACATACACGTATCAGGGTAGCAGCGTCGATGAACGTGAAGGATCTGTTGAAGATGTAAAGGAGAGCATTTAAAAAGCAAGGACGGCATTCCTACAGCTGAACAACATATACAACTCAAAACAACTGTCAACCAAAATCAAAGTCACAATCTTCAATACGAATGTCAAAACAGTCAATTCTACTGTACGAAGCTAAAACGCGGAGAACTACTACAACCGTCGTCATAAATGGTACAAGTATTTATAAATAGTTGTCTAAACAAGGTACTCAACATCCATTGGCCAGATAACATCAGCAACAGCTTCCTGTGGGAGAGAATAAACCGGCTTCCATCTTAAAAGGAAATTAGGAGATGTTGAAAGTGAATAGGATACATATTGTCGTCATCATCGAACCGCATCACGAGGCGAGTGCTAAGTTGTAAACGTTAATGGAAAGGGAAAACTAGAAGGCCGAAGAACACACTGCATCAGGAATTGGAAGCAGACATGAAAAGGAATAATAGGAACTGGAAAGAACTGTCCAGGATAGGGTTGGATGGAGAATGTTGGTGGGTGGCCTATTTTCCTCCATTAGGGGTAACAGGTGTAAGTAAGTAAGTAAGTGAGTAAGTAATCGTCTCTATAATTACTTTACAAGATAAAACTTCAGAGACTGTAAGAATCACTGGATGATATTTAGTTCACCTAAAAATCTACGTAATCATAATTGAACACGTTTTTGGCTACATTCGTATATGTTGTCCAAGTTATACTAATAGATATATTTAAATAAAACAACAAAGTAAATCGCTGCAAACTTTTGAGAAACTAATAATCAGGACTAAAACAACGTCCAAGTTTCCCCTGGTGGTCTAGCTTCAATTGACTCACGCTTTCAACTATGAAAAATACTGAAATTTCCACAAAACCCCTTTGATAAAAAATTAAAACAAAACACATTTTTATCAAAATTTCCCCCTTTGAACAAGACTGTCATATATAGAGTTGTTTTAAACAACAAAAAATTGTTTCCGAGTAAATGACAAGGTATATCCCTTTTAATAAACCGGGTATGTCAGTTAAATAACCATAAAATAATACAAGAATAGAGATAATGTTTGGGTATGAATCTTAAAAGGTCATATTGTTTTTAAAAAGTTTATTTTAATTTTTTTTCTTAACTAATAAATAATAATTTTTGATAAAAATTGAAAAAATTAAAAAAAAAATTTACTTAGTGCCTAGAAACCTGAAGGTTTTTGCAGGGATGGTGGATTCTTAACATTTAGGAGTTCCATCACAGAACTAAAAAAAACCTGTCCATCTATTTACGTTTTCAGGTGTTTACTTAACAAAAGCTAATCAATGAAGTAAAACACTTACTTACTTACGCCTGTTACCCCTCGCGGAGGAGCATAGGCCGCACACCAGCATTCTCCATCCAACTCTCTTCTGGGCAATCCTTTTCAGTTGTTATTCATCCTTTTCATATCTGCTTCTATTTCCCGGCGTAATGTGTTCTTTGGCCGAGTGCCATAATCTTCACAAGCCCCTATGCTTACAATCGTTATTTACTTACTACTGACTAACTTTGAAAAATGATAGTCATGTGATAGTTTGGAATTAAATGAGTTAGAAATATAAATAATCTGATATCGCTTTTATTGTCTTAGGGTTTACCTATCCATTCGAAACATTGGGTCTGTTCCTGGATAGGTGACTAGTGTAGACGGCATATAAACCAGATACTAGGAAGAATCAGTTCTCAAATGCTCTCTGATTTCCACCGGTACTACAAATGAAGTTAATCTGTCATGAATACTACACACAAATTGATTCTTTTTTCGTAACTAATAAATAATAAATTTTGATGAAAATTGATAATTTTTTAAAATAAATTTATTTCGTTCATGTTCTAGTTTCGATGACCTTGGGGAACTGCATTTGTTTCCTTAAAAAAAAGTAAATTATGGAAACATTTTCAAAATCTCTTCTTCTGATTGAGATGGATATTTTGCGGAACTTTGTTTTATTTCCAAGCGTTAATTTTCAAATGTTTAGATAAAGTAACCATGATTAATTTGAGTCACTAAAACCACGCTCTAGAACTTTCAATATTGTTTGTCAGTATAACGTTGTGGACATTGTTGAGTTTTAATTGAGATCATGAACCGATCAGTGTTAGACTACCATTGAAAAACTGGAAGGATAAGACTCTTCAGCGGTGCCCATCCACGATCACGCACGTGAGAAACGAAGCCAGGACTGTTAGTCTTGCACGAACGTTAAACCTCTAGACCACTGAGAGGACATCCAACAGTGTTAATGTCCAAATCCAACCAATCCATGATATTGCGTGACCATAGTCCATGTCAGAAATTGATTCTAAGTAGACAATCATTGAAAGCTTAGATTCACTGATTGGTTGTTCATATAAAGTAATTTCTTGTATACAGATTTGGTTTGATCAAATCGGTGTTTTTCTTTTACATACCTCTTTTTTATTTACAAGATTACTGATTATAACACAGTTTGACCGTAATTTTCATAATGAAAATAAATCAGGAAACTGTCGGAAACCAAGAGATTTTTAAGCAACTTTACTGAATTTACTTGCAATTGATTAGTTGTGAGCACTCATAACTCCAAAGATGAATGAATCAGTGATCATCACATATATCACAGTGAACATAAAATTAATGAATTACTGATTCGACGTCAAGTAGCTCGCATATTCAATCTTGGATTTTTTGTGATACAGCAAGATTACTGTCTTAGATGATAAATGTCTCAATAATAATATACTCGAGTCCATGAGTTACTGTATCTTATCGATGTCTTATGAACACTAATGAACAGTTAGTTGTTAATGAAAATGTAATTATTAATTATGGGATTTTGTGCTAAAGATTTACAAAGAACAATAAAACAAGCATGCGATTTTCTTTAATTTTCTATAGTTCTTCAGTTGATGTGAGGTAAAAATTCAAAATAATTCACACATTATATGAAATTACCATATAATAATAATAATACTTTCATAGTTGAAATCATGGTTCAATTGAAACTAGACTACCATGGAAAACCTGGGAGCACTGGACGGGTTCAAATCTCGCGGGGTGGGATCGTGGATGAGCACTGCTGAGGAGTCAAACAATAGGGCGAAACGGCCGTCCAGTGCTTCCAGGTTTTCCATGGTGGTCTAGTTTCAATTGACTCAGGATTTCAACTATGAAAATACTGAAATCTCCACAAATTCCCTTCTGATAATAATAATACTTCTTGATGATATATTCACAATTTGGAATTATGCTTATATTTATTAAATATACAAAAAGCGGTAAGAAATTCCAAATTCCCATGAAATATTGTAAGGAGATTTAATAACTAATTAAACAGTTCATGGTCACTAGGAAAAGTATTGGTTTGAATTCTATTGAAAGCTAGAACCCAATTTTATTTATTTGGTCACTTGCATACATTTTTTAGGAAGTTTTTTCATTATAACAGCTATGATTTACTGAGGTTATATAGTTGTATATATATATATATATATATGCACCTTTTTCATATCTAAACAAATTACCTGTTTTAATCATCATACATACTAAGTTTCAAAATATAGTCTGGTACAGTCATTTACACGAGCAACGGGTTCGAATCTCGCGAGACAGGATAGTGGATGCGCACTGCTGAAGAATCCCATAATAGGACGAAACAGTCATCCAGTGCTTTCAGGTTTTCCATGGTATTCTAGCTTCAAATGACTCATGATTTCAACTATATATATAGGAAATAAATTTTGTTTAAAGATTACTATAACCATTTAACTGTATTATTATTGGACAGTTAATTTAACCAATGAAATTAATTTCTGAAAATGTTATATTAAATTGAATATTCTATTAAAAGTTATTGTACTCATTTTAATGATACATAATAGTGTGTATGGGATTCTATAATAATAATAATAATCATATTAACTATTATTCTTTATTGTGTACTGTATTATTTAATTTCATCAAAAGAGGAAACGAAAGTTTCTATAACTGATAGTCAATTCATTCTTAAATGAAGTATGTTATGTTATTTTAAAATGAATTATGTTTGTAATTTATTATTTGTGTAGTGAAATACTGTTTGTTTCCATCTTAAACCTACCCTGGTAATATTAGCTTAGTATCCAGAGTGATTAGGTTTCAAATTGTTATTATTAGTATTATCCTTGTCTCCTCCTCCTCCCCCCCCCACTTCTAGTATAGTTGACCAACAATTTTTATAAATCAACGGTCTTAACAAATATATGTGTGATCAGATTGTTCAAAATGTATTGCGCTAATATATCATATAGTTCTGATAATCTTCGTCTTCTTATTACACTATCGAAATTATTATTTATGAGATAACAACTCATTGAAGAAAATTGGTGAACGGTCGCTCAAACTTCGTGGATTGGTTGGAGTTAGACATTGACACCGTTGGATGCCAGCTCAGCAGTCTATCGTTTAAGTGCTCTGGCGCGAGACTGATAGGTCTAGAGTTCGAATCTCACGAGGTGGGATCGTGGATGTGCACTGCTGAGTCCCATGATAGGACGAAACGGCCATCCAGTGCTTCCAGGTTTTCCATGGTTGTCTAGTTTCAATTGACTCATGATTTCAACTATGAAAATCTCCACAAAACCCTTTCTATTTATTATTTATTAGTTGAATGTTCATAAATAAGATTTGTTTAAAAAATAATCATTCTATATAAGTTTCAACCAAATGAATATGTTAAATCTAAGGAAGTGAAATTATCATAATAGGATCATTTTGAAATAGAGAGTACTAAATAATGAACAAAATGAAATGAAGTTAAAAATGGATTGATTATTACTTCTCAACTAAGTGTTTCAAATGGATTCACTTACTATAATACTCAAATGTCAAGGAATCTATTTCATATTCGAGTAGGTGATTCGCGATGATGAGAAAAACACAGATACTTTATTTCTCTAATTCTAATTGGTACTCTATCTGAATTTCTCTATGTTATGGAATGTAAATTGAAGTGACTACAATTTTGAAAATCAATCGTATTATTACTGAAGTTTGAGGAACTCATTCACCAATTGTCTTCAGTGAGTCGATATCTCCCAACAGACATGGTTGAACTCCACTGGTCACTGCTGCCCACTGGAACTCCAGGAAATATCTCTTAAAGTCAGACACCAGTGAGCATATGATTATAGATCAGAAGGTAATTTGTGGTGAATTTAGTATTTTCATAGTTGAAATCATGAGTCAATTGAGGCTAGACCAACATGGGAAACATGGAAGCACTGGACGGCCGTTTCGAACTATTGTGGGACTCTTCAGCAGTGCGCATCCACGATCCCGCTTTGCGAGATTTGAACTCAGGGTCTACCAGAGCACTTAACCGATAGGCCACTGAGTCGGCTGGGATCCAACGGTGTTAATGTCTAACTGACTCCATGATGTATTTCTTGGAGTTCTAGTGAGAAGCAGTAACTAGTGGAGTTCAACCAGGTCTGTTGGGAGATATCAACTCACTGAAGACATTGGTGAATGGTTGCTCAATTTCGTGGATTGGTTGAAGTTAGACATTAATATCGTTGGATGCCGGCTCAGTGGTCTATAGGTTAAGTGCTCGCGCGCGAGACTGATAGGTGCTTTATTACAGATTTTATATAAATGCTAACCCAGTGTACTTAGTCATCAACCTATGGAAAATGAATTTAAGTTTTGAATAGGATAAGTAGTACTTTTAGTGTTATACACAAAAGTCTACTCAATTTATTCAATTTATATCATATATTGTATTGTGTCTTAAGACAAATCACCAATTATCTTCTAGTCATTATCGATTTTTTATTCTTGCTGTCAAATATTTAACCTTTCACTGAAAAAAGAATGAACAACAGAATCATTCTATACACATACATATGGAGGTCAAGTTTATGAAGAATATCTTGTAGCTGTCTAAAGAAGAAATTAGGAAAAGATGTTAAGAGTGGATAGGATATACATTGTGGTAATCATCAAACTGCATCACGAGGCGAGTTCTAACTTGTATAAGTGGAAGTCTGAGGAACACACTGCGTCGTGAATTGGAAGCAGTGGAAGCAAGTGAAAAGGACTGTCGAGGACAGGGTTGGCTGGAGATTGTTAGTGGGCAGCCTATTTTCGTCCATAAGGAGTAACAACAAGCGTTATATATATGTATATATATATCTGAGATTTTGTCATGACAGCCCTAATCTCCATTTATTTTCATCTTTATCTAGGCAGTGTAAGAATATTCAGTATACATGATCAACCACTCATATGACAAATCATTTTTATTGAATTAGTAATAAATTACTTTCTCTGATCTCATTTACAAATGTTAAGTTACAGCTAGTCTTACATTTTATTTCATTATTATACTTTTTTTTGTTATTGTAATGTATTTCATTATCATGATCAATGTAGAGAAATGCCGCGGAATCTTTGATTGCGAATTAGTAGTTAGAATGAAAGACTCAGTAACTCTAATGACTCTAATGGTAAACTATAACATTGATTATGATGAAATTGTTAGAATATTCATTATACTACTGAGAAAGACATGATTATTATATCTACGTTACTTAACATATATATTTATATATATTCAATATGAATTAGTTAACATCTGTTCTATACATCTGGAAAATTCTATTACTCTTAAGAAAGAATAACAATTATTAAAAACAAATTTGTTATTGGGTGGTCATAGTAATCTAACTATAAAAAGTAAATTCTATCTGATATTACACTTAGTATAGACAGAGTATTATTTCATTGTGTATATTATGTCATAGAGGCTAAACTCAAAGTAAAATACAGTGTACAATTATTACTTACGTTTACCATTATTTTGATAAAACTGGGTAATTATTTTGTAGAAAATAACTTTATAGATTGATTGATTGGCTCAGTGGTCTATCGGTTAACTGCTCTGGCGCGAGACTAGTAGGTCTTGAGTTCGAATCTCGCTCGCGAGGCGGGATCGTGAATGTGCACCGCTGAGTCCCATAATAGGACGAAACGGCCGTCCAGTGCTTCCAGGTTTTCCATGGTGGTCTAGCTTCCACTGACTAATGATTTCAACTATGAAGACTGATTAATTTCATGAAATCGATACACTAAATTGTTTTCATCTACGTTGTGAATAACAAAGAATGAATACAGTAGATAATAGTTCAAAGCATTACTGATAAGCTTTTACATTGCGTACAGCAGTTGAGTAGTTTTAACACTCAAATTCATGTTAACTTATACTTTAAAATTTAATAATAAGTATATTTACGTTTAATATTCAGGGTTGTAAGGCTTTAAACAGTTTTTTAACCCAAACAACTTTGGAAATATATGGGATCAATTTGACGTGGTACTTTGAATACTACATTTTTAGCCATGTCATGGAGAGGAAGTGATAATATGAAAAAAAGAAATTGGAATATCGGTGTGATAGTTAAGAACCAAACACAGAAAATGTATTCTCAGCAGGATAGATGAATAGGAAGCTAAAAAATTAATCTATTTCGAACTATAGAATCCAACTTCGCTAACCACAGATCACCATCAACTTTGTATTTTTAACCAGGAAATTGAAGTCTCTTGATATGGTTCAAATCACCAGTCAACAACTGCGCGAGCTTATTTTAGGTGTATGTTTAACCTGACTAATGTTTTTTCAATCTATCATTACTGCTATTATTATTACTACTACTATATTAGTCAACAGTGCAAGTCTGGGCAACGGTGCTTCAGCTTATGTGACATATGAATTAATCATGAAAGTTTTGAATATGTGAACGCCATCATAATTAGTAATTTAACAAATAAGTACTTAAGAAAACCTGACACATAAAAATTATCACAATTGATTGATCACTGGGTGGTGATCAATGTCATGCGTGTCAAGTCCTTCTTAATGCTGATCGAATGCTATCGACCAAGTTGCAATGTGGCAAGTGGTCTAGGTGGCTCGACACTGTGTGCGCTATGTTGAGATAAGATGGTGGTTGGAGGTGGTCAACAGAAAACCCTGAACTCTCGAACGCTTACTGTCTCAACCACTCAGCCGTCATCCAAAGCAGATTATAGTATTTTACATATTAAGACAAAATGGCTGTCCAGTAATTCCAGGTTTTTAATGAGGGTCTAGTTTATATCGACTCGTGAATTCTACTATTGAAATTTCTTTATTATTGTTTGTAGAGAATTTACAATTCTAATATCATTGACTTGTTTGGTTGCAATTAATCATTTTTTAGAAATATTATACGCTTATTTTGCTTGAAAATATGTCTTAGTAGTCTTGTAGGATTAAAAACGACAGAAATGACTATCAGTGGAATTTTCAATGTGTATTTCATTTCTATTCAAGACTAATCATCAGGATTAATTTACTAGCACATAATAATGATATCACTGTTCTTTATGGTACTTATAAAATCGTGCATGTAATAACATTGATAAATCATTTAATATGATTATAAATATGGGAAGTATCCATTGGAAATTCCTGAACAATGATCGTCAAGATCTTAGAAATATGTCTGTTTGGTGTACAATGTTTGTAAGCTGAACATTGATTACGACTAGGCGATTTTATCAGTGAGTGAACACAATAGTTCAATAAAAAATCACTTGATGCCAAAGAACCCCAGTGATAAGGACTCATATTGAGAAAAGAGGTTAAAAACCCTAGGAAAAATGGCGATACTTTTAAGACTTAAGATACATCATGCCGATCTGTTAACTAAAATAAAACCTAGATACATAGATTAAGTATTATGGTCTCTAACTACCTAACGTGAAAACATGCTGTCCCTTTAAGTCAATCTAAATAAATTATCCATCACAATATGCTTGATCATCATTAAGAACTAATTGAGATCATACTATTCAGTATTGAGTGATCCATAGTGTTAAATTCGCATACTTTGTGAAATAACTTTTTATTTCAATTAGTTATCTTAAACACTTTATTGCCAAACGACAATTAACATGGAATAAGTAATGAAATTCTATGTAAGTAAACATCTCATCTCATTTTCATTGGTTTGTGAGTTAAAATGTACAGAATATAAATGATGTGAGGTATGATACTTTACTAGTGCAGGAATACTATGCGCCAATACATGTTTTAGTGTGAAATGTTCCAACTAGTTTGACTTGTCTAAAATACTCATTTGAAATTGTCTTTTTAACAACCAACATAAATGCGGCGATTGTGTAGCAAAGGGATCTTTCACTTACTATAGAAATTTGACTCAACTTTATATTTTCATAGTTGAATTTATTATTTATTTATCTAAACACATAAATATTGGTACAAAGGGGCACCAGATATATATGCGCCACACAAATCTTATTTGATTTTTGTGGGGGCTGTGATACTGCACAGGTGTACAAACCGAAACAGGTGGTTTAGTTAGGAGGCCACACCCGGAGCCTTTAACCTAAAGGTCTGATCCACAAGAAAGTGAACCATCGTGAGGAGATGCAGTCCCATAGTAGCCGGCGACCGACGATTGATTCATACGCCATTCAATCCCTCATGATACTGGAGCCCATGTGCACCATTGGTTTGGAATCAGGGTTTTCCAACTCCCCTAGGTGGACTTTCCATGTCCACCAACCCGGTTAAAGCGCCTGATATTTGCTTTTCATCCTTTCAATTTCGTAAACAACGCCGTGGCTACGAGAAGGCAGTGAGTAGGAATTCCCTGACAGATGCTATATAGTTGAATCAACGAGTCGATCTAAGCTAAACGACCATTGAATACCTCGAGGGAAATAGAAATCCCTTTCGTCCTATTATGTCAAAAAACTGCAATCTCCACAATTCCTTATACTGATAAACTGTATATATTTTTTACTCTATTTAATTCTATACATGACTAACTTACAAATGTGTCTACTTGTATATGTATCATAAAAATTCGGGAAAATATTCGTCATTTCATACTGATAATGTATAAACCTTTCGTCGAATCAACCATATTCATATCTGTGAAAGAATTTTATTACATAACCGTTTTGTCCCATTTCCAAATGTCATACGAATAAAATTAGATTAAAGATGGTTTCCTTTTTTCTTCAATACATTAATGATAAAACACTAAACATAATGAAGTATACCATTTATTACATTTAGTAAAGGTTATCTCATTATTTCCCTTTACTATCATCATAGTATCAACATTTGAATTATTACAATTATGTAGGTTATTACTTTGATAGCAACCAAAAAAATACAGTCACCGTCCATTCCAATCTTCTTCTATATGCCGTTAATGTAAGGCACATAGAACATATATACACACTTTAACTGATTACCTAATTTGAAAATTACTATAGAGTCAAATATATTTAAAACACAATTAATGACTATGAAATATGTATTTGTATTTCATTGCAAGTATTTAGTTACTATGGTTGATTTACGTTTATCTATTAAACATAAAATTAATCATTTTCAAGTCACTATTTAAAATGGAAATAAAACAGTAAGAATATTTTGTAAAGGGATTAGAATAAATGTAAACTGTACTTTTATTTATAAAAGTTATTTAAGTTAGAGTAATTTTTGGTGTCAGAAAAATCACATGCTTATCAATACACATTGTAATTAGACAGAATATTTTGATTAGTAAGATTGTGTAGTTGGATTCATGAGTCAATTGAAGCTAGACCACCATGAGAAACCTGGAAGTACTGAAAGGCCGTTTCGTCCTAATATGGGACTCCTCATGTGCTCTCTAGTGGCCGGTTTCAAGATGGATTTCCTGAGATTATAGTTGGAAGTCGTGACCAGTGGAGTTCAGTCCGTGTCGGGAAGAGACAGGTGTCTACCTCAGATAATAGATGAAGTGTTGCTCAACATCATGGGTCGATTGAAGTCCGACATTAATACCGCTGAAAGCTGACTCAGTGGTCTAGAGATCAAACATTCACGCACGATATTGAAGGTCCTCGGCTGGAGTCGAGCACGCGGGATCGTGGATGCGTACTGCTAAGGAATCTCATACTAGGATGAAACGACCATCCAGCACTTCCAGGTTTTCAATGGTAGTCCAACTTATATCGACTCATAAGTCTAGATATTCTAGGAATTATTACATAATCACTGTTGTACTAATAATAGGATAATCGACAATCTCAAAATATGTTTCATACTAACAGTTGCTTTGATATGAATTTATGTATATATATCTTTGAGCTAGGATAGTAATAACTCATGTGACTTCAGATTTTCAGTCATCATTGTTGATTATTTATTTTAATGTTCATTTTCACTATGATTATAGTTGTACACAACTGATAAGAACCTATGAAATAAAGTGATATTATACTATTCTGCTTCAGTTGTTCTATTCCCTCCTTACTTTATATAAATATTTACAATTAAATAACAAGAAGCTTAACTTGTATCCAGGTTCTAAAATGTTATAAATTTATAATAGTTATAGTTATTCATTGACTTAAACCATATCACAAATTATCGGGAAAAAACAATTTACTCGACTTGTATGGTGACGAAGACAAAGATCATCAAAACTACGAGGTAGATTAGCGTAATACATTTCGAACAATCTGATCATATATTATAAACGTGTTAAGAACATTTATATATAAAACTTGTAGGTCAATTAGACTAGAAATGGAGGGTGAGAGGAGGCAAAGATAATCAACAAAATAATATGAAAAATTATTGGGAACCTCATCATACTGGATAATAATCAAATATTATCAGGGTAGGTTCAAGGTGAAAACAAACTGTTTTTGAATAAATGAAGATGGTTTGAAGTTTCGTATGACTAAGGCTTTAATAAACCTTGGTGCATGCCCTTTTTGTACAACATCACAAAACCAGTGTTAGCATCAACTTTATGACCTATTTCAATTGTATTTGATAGTAAAGGATGATGTATGTTTATTATCTATTCTTAATGGGTCATTTAACTCTGGAAGAGGTGGAAACATTCACGTACCTAGGAAGCATCGTTGATAAACAAGGAGGATCGAATTCAGATGTAAAAGCGAGGATTGGCAAATCAAGGGCAGCATTTCTACAATTGAAGAACATATGGAACTCAAAACAACTGTCAATTAATTTCAAAGTGAGAATCTTCAATACGAACGTCAAGACAGTCAGTCCTACTGTATGGAGCTGAAACGTGGAGAACTACTACATCCATCGTGAAGAAGGTACAAGTATTTATAAACAGTTTTCTACGCAAAATACTCAAGATTCACTGACCGGATACTACCAGCAACAGCCTTTTGTGGGAGAGGACAAATCAGCTTCCAGATGTAGAGGAAATTAGGAAACGACGTTGGAAGTGGATAGGACATACATTAAGGAAATCACCAAACTGCATCATGAGGAAATTGCTAACATGGAATCCGGAAAGGAAGCGGAAATGAGGAAGGCCAAAGAACACATTACGTGGTTAATTGAAACGGATATGAAAAAGATGAATAATAGCTGGAAAGAACTGGAAAGGATTGGCTGGGACAGAGTTGGATGGAGAATGCTGGTGTGCGGCCTATGCTCCTCCACGAGGGTAACAGGTGTAAGTAAGTAAGTAAGTAAGTAATGGGTCATTTGATTTTAACAAGTGTATAATGTGTGATCAGATTGTTTGAAATGTATTGGTTAGATATATCACATAATTTTGATAATCTTTGTCTGCTTATTACACTATCCATGTTCATTCAATTTGTTTAGTAATTAGTTATGATAGATTAGGGGTGATTTCAAATGTATCGTTAATAATTCTATTCTTATTAAGGTTTAGTATCATTTATCTAGATTATTCTGTCTAATACAAAAACTGGAACGTTTACATTAGAAAAACTCCATTTATATACTACAAGAATATTTTAGAAAAAAATATGCCAGGTATTTAATATATAGTTTGGCAATATGAAATGTTTCGAAAGTTCAGCTTTTGATATACAGTCATGTCTCTCATGCTAATTGAATTAAAAAAATAATAATAAGTAGTATGTATTATTATATAAATCTTTTCTCAAGTTATTAATTTACAAAACTATAATACAAGTTTAAAACATTCACACAGATATAAGCCATTTGTATAGATTTGAATCTATCTGCTATTAGAGTTAATAACTGAAAGTGATCAATCTCTTTCATCCCATGTAAATACGAAGAGGAATAAATTCATATTATCATTGTGCTGCAAACATTTTTAATAGCCAGTAGTAGAATCCATGATATACCTGTATCCTATTGATAATATACACTTTGAGACTCTAACTAACTGCCTTTCACATGAAACTCCTTCAAATTGTCTACTCAGCTATTGAGTTCAAATTGTAGTTAGTTTGTACAAAAAATGAATTCCACTACAAACTACTATCCAAAATAGATTTTTTAAGAAAAAAATTCTCTTAGTACTTTATACTAAAGAATGTTCTTGATTAACATACAAGCAATGATAGTTTCCATTCATTTAGTTTTTCCTTCTAACACAGATGTATATACACTTAGTACATATATATATATATATATATATATTGGTTTATTTAATATTATATTAATCACAGTAGGATATATCCCTCCCAAGATCTTATTATCTTTATCTAAGGAATCATGCAGTGATGAAACTTTCAATATGTATACTAAATAATAATTAATCAAATATATAAGATGAATATTTTGCCAATAAATATATTAAAAAAAAGAGAAACTAATGATTAGATGCCAGTTAAGTGAATGACATTTTGTGAATGGATTTACTCTTCCATAGAATAATTAATAAAATTTCTTTTTGGTGTAAAATATTTTCTAATTTTTTTTTGGTTAGAAGAGGGTTTTTGTGGAGATTTCAGTAATTTCATAGTTGAAATCATGAGTCGATTGAAGTTAGACAACTATGGAAAACCTGGAAGCACTGGACGACCGTTTCGTCTTATTGTGGGACTTCTCAGCAGTGCGTATCCACGATCCCGCCCCGCGAGATTCGAACTGAGGATCTACCAGTCTCGCGCCAGAGCACTTAACCGATTTTTTTTCCAATCAATATTTCTTTTTTTATGATTATTATTTTGTAATTTTTTCTTTTTTTTTCTTTCTACTACTTTTGTTGAATAACATAAACTTTTTTGAATTCCACTGCTAGCCACTATAATGCTTGTGAATTAAGGCTATATCGAGGCAATACGCACAGTATGCATATATAGCCAATAAGAGACTGACCAGTTGCAGTCGTAAGCATGAATGGGAAGATTCAAACAAACAATACTAAGTTAATTCAAATTATATGTTAGATTGTATATCAAAAAAAAAACTATCATCATTATGTAATTCAAGTTTAATCAAAGATTTTGATGGAATGAAATATACTGAGATATTTGAAAGTTATAGATTTAGGTCGTTTGTGGATTCATGAACTGTTAATTTATCAGCAGTTCAAAGAATGTTGAATTACATATTCAGTATTCCCTTATTTTTTAGTACCTTTGAATCTATACGTGTTTAGTTCTAGGTTTCATATTTTAAAATTTTATAAACGTTAAATGTTTACCTTATTTAAGTATTGAGATTTCTATTATGAATAATACTAACACTATACATGTTATGATAACGGTAATTACTAGAATCAGTTTATAAGTTATGTTGATTTATGCATTTATATATCTAAGTATCTTAAGCAGAACGACTATCTGCTATTTTTTCAACTATTCATATAATCTTAATGTTACAATAAAATTACACATAAGTTTTATAGCTGAAATCATGAGTCAATTGAAGCTAGACCATCACGGAAATCCTGGAAGCACTGCACGAGGAAAAGCACCCACGCATGAGACTAATAGGTCTCGGGTTTGAATCTCGCGAGGCGGGATCGTGGATGCGCACTGCTGAGGATTCTCACAATAGGACGAAACGGTCGTCCAGTGCCTTTAAGTTTTCCATGATTGCCTAACTTTAATTGACTCAAGATTTCAACTATAAAATTACAGAAATCTCCACAAGTACCCCTTCTGATCGACATAAATACACTATTTCAAAAGCTAAAGTTGTAATATTCATATAATGAAGCTTTTCTATGTTATTTCAAAAGGAATTTCTAACAAATAATTCATATGAATGTATCTAATCTACAGTGTGAAAGTTATGAAACTTTATCACCACTATTGCGTAATTATATCTTACGCAAAAATACTTATGATTTTCTATTCCACTCAGTTTATTCATTAATATTGGGTAGCTAAATTCTCATATAAGTGAACATATCGTAATGAAGTTTCATGCATTATTTGATGTGATCTTTTTTATGAAAAAAATTTTGCTCTGGAGAATTAGTATCCATTGAAGATGGCACAGAATAAATAATCAATACATTCGATAGAATTCTATTTCGTCGTTAATTTAATTAACAATTTTACACAGCCATATCTGTATTCATGTGTTGAGTGAATTAATTCAATTGATATATGCTTTCAGTGATGTACAAATTTTTAGACCAATATATATATATATATATACATATATATATGACAAGCAATCAGCTAAAAAAGGTCTTGTTATGTTTATGAAACAGAATTAAAAGTAAACTTCATTGGTTCATAAAGGTATCTTTTGTATAGTCGTCATGGTTACGACTAATCACCTGGATTTACATGCAGCCCAAAATTCATGATCACATGGCTAACAGTGGAATCCAGAACTCACATTTCATACTATTTCAGACTCGTCAACTGGATATACCTCCATCTCAGAGTTGATGTTCACTCTGGAACTCGAATTCTAATAATAGTATAATCAATCACAGTCCTAAACATCAATGTAGGGATTGAAACAAAAAATACAAAAATGGATTAAAATTTCAGTTTATTGCACAAGCTATTGACTATTATGACTCAGTAACTGAGTGGATCACGTAATGATGTTTAAAGAGAATGTTTCTGTGTTTTAGTGTGGTAGTGATTATAAACTATGGGCTGCAGATAAATCTCACTGAGTAGTCTTAACCATGACGAAACATGCATCCTTGATTCCACTGCTAGCCACCATCTATATTCGCGAATATAGATATTTTTATAAAAAATCTCAAGAGTAATCTTATATAAAGTTGGAGTGTGGATGATATCTTCATTAACATTTATCCCACTTTAATGAGCATTAAATGAAAGAATGTAATCATTTCTAGTGCTTCTAAGTCTTTACTTGTTAATGTTGAATAAAACGACCTTTAGTCTTCATTTTACTTCTATTATTCAGCTAAATATATTATAAATGTGTTTCATAATAATAATAATAATAATAATGACAATAATAATTATTATTATTAGCAAAGACGGATAGTGGCTAATAGTGAAATCTAGGATTCTCATTTCGTCCTATTCGGGACTCGTCAGCTTGATGTACCTGCATCTCAGAGTTGATATTCACTCCGGGATTCGAACCCAGTACCTTTCGCTTCAAACACCATCGCGTTATCCATTCATCTACTGAGTCCTGGTAGCCACCTGCTTGTACAATGGGGTGAACTTTAAATTCCCCTAGTATTGTTTGTTTGAATCTTCCCATTGACTTTTTAGGACTGCAATTGATCAGTCTCTTGTTGGCATATGTGCATACTGTGTGTATTGCCTCGATATAGTCTAAATTCACAAGTATTATAAGCAAAGATGAATAGTGGCTAGCAGTGGAATCCAGGACGCGCGTTTCCTCCGATTTGGGACCCGTTAGCTTGATGTACCTGCATCTCAGAGTTGATGTTCACTCTGGGATTCGAACGCAGTACCTTTCACTTCAAACGTCATCACGTTATTATTTAATAAGTCATTGTATCATTTTTGTATCTTTTTTCTTTTTAGATTATGGATACATCATTATAAATATCCATTGAAAAAATTGAATATTCACAAATGTATACTACTATCAATTCAATGAATGATTGATTGTTATATATATGGTGACAAATGAAGTTATATTTCTGGAATTTTACCCATTTATTATATTTAATTAATTATTTATTAAATATAATAATAATTATGATTAATATTATTATTATTACATCAAATGATTATACACATTCACTTATCCATAATAATAATCCTAATCATAATAATAGAAAAGCTCAAACCATGTTTCTAAGTGAATTAAAAAAATTAAATGTTCATTTATTTGAAGAAGAATCTATTGGTAGAGAAGTAGCTAATTTACAATTTTTAATGAATCATACTAATTATTCAAATGAAAATTATTTCATTAATACACATACTACTTATACTACTACTACTACTCATAATAATAATAATAATAATGAAGAAGGAGAAGACGAAGGACAAGAAGGAAAAATAATTAAATCCAATTATTATCAAATATTTAATAGTGAACCACAATCAAAATATTTTCATTTAGATGCTAAAACTGGTATTATACGTGTTGCTAGGCGAATTGATCGGGATCAATTATGTCCTTTATTTAAATCATGTTGTACATATTTCAGTAATATAAATTATTTTAATAAAAATATTAATTTATTAAATAATAATAATGAACAATTAGTTAATTGTCAATTAGATTTAAATATAAGATCAGATGATCAATATACTAATATTATTACTGTTAGTGTACATATTATTGATATAAATGATAATTCACCAATATGGTTATTAAATAGTAAAACAGGATTTTTAAATTTTCCTAATGATTATCAAAAACAGGTAAGTAAATTTTTGTTTTTTTTCAGAAGGGGATTCTGTGGAGATTTTAGTGATTTTTTTTATATATATAGTTGAAATCATGAGTCAATTGAAGCTAGATTGCCATGGAAAACTTGGAAGCATTGGACGGCCGTTTCGTTCTATTGTGGGACATTAACACTGTTGAATGCCGGCCAGCTCAGTGATCTAGTGGTTAAGCGCTCGTGCGCAAGACTGATAGGTCCTGGGTTCGAATCTAGAGAGGCGGGATCGTGGATGCGTACTGCTGAGGAGTCCCATAATAGGACGAAACGGCTGTCAAGTACTTCCAGGTTTTCCATGGTTGTCTAATTTCAATTGACTCATGATTTCAAATATATAATATTTTTTTTTTATTTAAAAACATAAAATAAAATAAATATGAATACTGACTTTTATTCATTCATAATGATGTTGAGTTCTATTTGTTTTTTTATTAAAATGGTTACTTTGTAATAAACGAAGGCTCAGGTAGTGATAAACAATTCATTATTTAATATAAAATTGCAACATAATTTAGTAAAATATGAAAACTATACATTAAATACTTCATTTACAAATCTTACATCGACTGTTCTTCGTATTCCGTATGATTCTTCCAAGTTATAATTCCTTTTATACTTCTGTTTTCGGTCTTCATTAACTCGGTATTCTTAATCTTCTGCTGTCAGGTTTTCCACTTCTGATTGGTGTTACATACTATTTAGGTCTATCGACATAAGTGGCATACACCACAACTTTAGTTAATGACTCAAATGAAAGTAGCTTAGTCTAGAGTAGACATAGAGTATATTCACAAAGAAACAAGCTATTTATAAATACATATATTTTTTTTCGAGTAACTTAATACAAATCGGTTGTACAAAAATGTCACATCTCTTGGATACAATTTTTATTGAATCTAAAGAGATGAGTTATTACCAAGGGATTAAAGCCATTTTAAAAAAGACTTTATAGAATGAATCCCTTTCTTTTATAACCTGACAAATGTGCACAATTGTATTCCTATCCAATAAGCTATAGAAAAATCTAGCTAGTGGGTTCTGTTAACTTCAAAAATCCAGACTTCGTATTTGAAAGAAGTTTGCTCTAGTCCAGTTTAACCATACTATTGTTTCTTTTTCTCCATGAATATTTCGCTTAATATGAAAGAAAAAGTCTTCTTTCAACATCTAAACTACGACAAACTAAAGGAACTTATAATCAATAGATTCCTTTTCATAGGCATTATTTAATACAAAGAGATATTATAATTGTCCATTTCTTTAATCTATAAACTTTTTCAGTCACTTTATATCATTATTATTAGCTTTATTCAATGTTATATTTTTAGCAGAATATAGAATTCTCACAACAAAGTATTTCCGCAAGCTTCCATTTCCTACTTCGTCGATCCTCACGACAAATATTGGGTGATCGTCAGTTAGATGTTAGCAGTCTAGTCAATCGAAATCTAGATAATGTACATTCTTTTCGCTGCATATTCCCTGCCAGCAACCATGGTATCTTTGATTGAGCCTTTTGTAAATTGTACAACGAAAAGTTGTACAGTTTTCACAAACGCACCTGAATTGGTTATGCAATTAATTGACATAATGTTCTGCTAAAACAAATAAGGAAACGGATAAGTTTTTAAAATATCTAGATAGCAGGACTAGGTAGCCCAGATATTCAAGCAGGCGGTCATTGATGTAAATACAATTATGTTTGCTTTCTGATGTAAAACTTTATTTATTATAATTCATATTACTTATACAGTTTATATAATAAATAACTATGACCTCTGGTATCGTTTAAACCTTTCTGTGTGCTATGTCTATTCTCAGAAATTTGACTTATATATTTCTGTTATTGGAATACAATGTTAAAATTAATTTTGTATTAGAATGTAGTTAGGTGAAAAAATATTTTACAAGTAAGTGAATATAAAATTCTTATCAAAATTTCAGTAGTTTTCTATTATTAATGCAATGAGATAAGAAATACTTACTTACGCCTGTTATCCCTCCTGGAGGAGCATAGGCCACACACTAGCATTCTCCATCCAACCTTGTCCTGAGCAATCCTTTCCAGTTCTTTGCAGTTAACATTTATCCTTTTCATATCTGCTTCCATTTCCCGAAGTAATGTGTTATTTGGCATTCCTCTTTTCCACTTCCCTTCACGATCCCAAGTTAGGGATTGCCTCGTGATGCAGTTCAGTGATTTCCTTAACTTATGTTCAATCCTAATTTCCTCTTTAGCTGGAAGCTGGTTTGTCCTCTCCCACAAAAGGCTGTTGCTGATGGTATTTGGCCAATGGATGTTGAGTATCATGCGTAGATAACTGTTTATTAATACTTGTACCTTCTTCACGATGGATGTAGTAGTTCTCCACGTTTCAGCTCCATATAGTAGGACTGATTGTCTTGACGTTCGTATTGAAGATTCTCACTTTGAAATTAATTGACAGTTGTTTTACGTTCCATATGTTCATCAATTGTAGAAATGCTGCACTTGCTTTGCTAAATGTTTAGCTAATAGACTAACGCTAATTTCAATATTTTTCCTAAAGTTGATAAAAGTGACAACATTGAGACTTTTTTTAAAAAAATGATATGCCTTTACTGCTAATGATCTATGCAAAAAAAATTAGGCGTATCTATGTTTATAGCTGTATAATTACGGCAAGAATGTCAACAGTATATGCTCAATGGTTTTTATGAAATGTTCATAAATTATTGTTATGATAAATACATTAAAATCTTCAATGGAAACACTTAAGTTGTTTACATATAATCTTCCTTGTCTATTCTTCAAAAGAAAAGAAAAATGATTATATTGAAAGCGATAGATTAACTATAATGAAAGATAAAAAACAATTTAGTTGATACAAATGAACTGATGAAAAACGTTCATGTCGAAGAATAAGTCGCAAATATTTGTAAAATTGACTTTTGAGAGATTATTATTTGAATGAATTCCATCTGCAGCTCTTCTAGGGCTACTTCTGGTACCAAGCTCACACAAAAGATTAGGCGTGAGGTCAATAACCTCATCCCTTAGAAAATAATCTTTCTAAGATAAAACGCTAACTACAACAAACAATTTAAACCATTTAAACTCTGTCCTCCGTGTTCAAGAAAGAATTTTTAAGGCCTCGGGATGAAAGCCTAGATTCTTTGGAAATCACGAGACAATGGTAGATGTGAGAAGCAGGAAACGAACTGACATTGTATCAGATCACCATCTACCTGGTTGTTACCAAGATGAAACTGAAGCTAAAGAAACACCAGTCAACTGGGGAAACGGCATTACAAAGATTCGATACAACCTTCCTTCGAGATACTAACAAACTCAACGAATTCCAGATAACTCTCAACAACAGGTTACAAGCTCTGCAGGATCTACTGGAAGAAGAAACTACCATACAGGACAACTTGGAGGGGATGAAAGAAGCATTAACTTCAACGTGTCAGGAGGTTCAGGGTCCTAAGAAGCATCGTCGTAAGGAATGAATCTCTATGGGAACCCTGAATAAGATTGAATAAAGGAAGAACAAGAGTACAGTGATTGACAACTGTCAAACACGAGCAGAGAACGTCAAGGTACAAGCTGAATATATAGAAGTAAACGAGCAAGTGAAGATTAGCATTAGAGCTGACAAGCAAAAATATGTGGAACACCTAGCAAGGACAGCAGAAAAAGCTGCAAGAGTAGGAAATTTGAAACATCTATATTACACAACAAAGTAACTGGTGTGGAAATATAGTAAACCAAGGAGGCCGATCACGAACAGAAAAGGCACGATAATCACTGACATTCAAGAAAAGAGAAGGGTGGATAGAACACTATGAGGAACCATCAATACCGGGACACGTTTTCAACAGAGTGTTGCTGAAGTGGATGAAAGACTCCGTAGATGCCCAACTTTCAGGTCAACAGACTGTAATACATAAGGATTATTCATCAACAGACCGAATTGTGACAAGACGTATCATCGATGAACAGTCATATGAATGGAACTTGTCACAATACATCAACTTCGTTGACTATGAGATGGCGTTTGACAATGTAGATAGGAGAACATTATGGAAACTTCTTCGACACTATGGAGTTCCTGAGAAGATTGTCAACATTATTCGGAACTCATATAACGGACTACAGTGCAAAGTCGCGCATGTAGGACGACTGACAGATGCTTTTCCAGTAGGGACCGGAGTCAGACAAGGCTATCTACTCTTCCCCTTATTCTTTTTTCTGGTGACTGACTGGATTATGAAGACGTCGACATCTGACAGGAAGCACGGAATACAATGGACAGCTCGGAATCAATTAGACGATCTGAACTTCACAGGTGACCTAGTCCTCCTATCCTATACACAAGAACAAATATAGATGAAGACAACTAGTGTGGCAGCAAACTCAAAATACAAAAAGGAAAAAGCAACATCCTCAAATACAACACGGAGAACACCAACCCAATCACACTTGACGGAAAAGCTCTGGAATAAGTGGAATCTTTCATGTACTTTTGAAGCATCAACGATAAACAAAGAGGATCTGATGCAGATGTGAAGGCGAGGATTGACAAAGCAAGGACGGCATTCCTACAGTTGAACAACATGTACAACTCGAAACAATTCTCAATTAATTTCAACGTGAGAACCTCAATACAAACGTCAAAACAGTCAGTCCTACTGTACGGAGCTGAAACGTGGAGAACTACTACATCCATCGTTAAGAAGGTACAAGTATTAATAAACAGTTATCTACGCAAAATACTCAACATCCATTGACCGCATACCATCAGCACACAGCCTTCTGTGGAGAGGACATACCAGCTTCCAGCAAAAGAGGAAATTAGGAAAAGACGTTGGAAGTGGATAGGACATACATTGAGGAAATCACCAATGTTTATTACAAGGCAAGTCCTAACTTGGGATCGTGAAGGGAAGCGGAAAAGAGGAAGGCCAAAGAACACATTACACCGGGAAATAGAAGCAGACATGAAAAGGATGAACAGCAACTGGAATGGGTTGCCCAGGACAGGGTTGGATGGAGAATGTTGATGGGTGGCTTATGCTTCTCTATGAGGGGTAACAGGCGTACGTATGTAAGTAACTATTTGAATGACTGCTGAAAAAAGAATTCATCGCAATACTGCATGAGGCAAGATAAGAATCTTGCGGTCAATAATGTAATTTACAGTACTGAATAAAACAGTGATTATCGTTTTTTTAGAGTACAAATAAGTGGGACATCTGTTAATAAGTGTTGTAAAATTTGATCAAATGAAATAGTGGATTAAATTGTATTAGAAATTTGTCAAGAGCAGTGATGTTGCTTTCAAGGTGAGGATCTGTTAAACAAAACTTTTCTAAGTTCAGAAAAATAACCGATGAACATTGATTATGTGTTTATCTTCCTCTCTTAATTTGAAGAGGCACATCTTTCTATCATTTAAAAAGGTATCGATTCAGTTTTTAAAGTTGGTAAATAACATCTACTGACTTGTAGCACATGTACATACCACTAAAAGGGTGAAGTTATATTGAGATAAATTATTAAGTGTAATTAGAATATTTACATAGTTGAAATCATGCGTCAATCGAAGCTAGACCACCATGGAAAACCTGGAAGCACTGGACGGTCGTTTCGTCCTATTATGAGACTCCTCAGCGATGCGCATCCACGATCCCGCCTCTCTAGATTCTAACCCAGGACCTACAAGTCTCGCGCCAGAGCACTTAACCGATAGACCACTGAGTCGGCATCCAATGGTGTTAATGTCTAACTTTAACCAATCCACGGTGTTTGAGCAACCGTTCACCAATTGTCTTCAGTGAGTTGATATCTCTACAACAGACTTGGTTGAACTTCAGCGGTCACTGTAATTAGAATATTTCTATTGTTATATCACAGTGATAAACTTAAAATAGCTGTCGGATTTCAATCTAAATATATATCTTACTTAAATAGCGTTATAATTTTATTTAAACTGTTTGTATATTTAGTCTGACTAGAGTCAGATCTAAAAACTATGATGTTATATTGATGAGAATGAAATAGCTTGACATTAATTGGAAGTCATTTAATTTTTATATTTCAAGGATGTGATGCATGTTTACGTATCAGAAAGTAGCCTTATCGGAGATTCCATACAACTAACACCTGCTGTAGATCAAGATGCTGGGTCAAATAACATTATGAAATATATGATTGAACCTCAATTTCCTGAATTTCAGCTAGAATGGACATCACTTGACAGAGATGCTACAATGGCAAATATTCAAGTGTCTGGTGATATACAGTCAAGTGATATTCAATCATATTCTGATCATTTCATCAGATCACCACCTGGTCCAAGACATGAACTTCGTTTAATTGTTCGAAGTCCATTAGACAGAGAAACAAAATCGTTGTATGAATTCAATCTAACTGCTATAGACGGTGGATCACCAAGTAGAAATGCAACAATCAAATTACAAGTTCATGTCACAGACTTTAACGACAATTCCCCGATTTTTGAAAAAGATACATATATTGTGGATTTACACGAAAATGCTCGACCGCATACACCAGTTATACAAGTAATTAATTTTCGTATGCCTATAACATTATTATTTTGAAGACTGGTAATATTTGGATTCTTCTTAGAGTATTACATTATCCTGTGGATTAGTTGTGATAACGATTCCACATGGTTTATTTAGTTATACATGAATTTCTATTGCCTGCCAGCAACCACGATATTTCTGATTGGGCATTTTGTAAGTTGTACAACGAAAGGTTGTACACTTTTCATAAACGTACCTGAATAGGTTGTGCAAATAATAGCCATAATGATGTAATAAAACAAACAAAATTAGATGAGTTGTTGAATTATCTAGATAGTAGGAACAAGTAACCCAGACGTTTAAAATGGCCGCCGAGAGGATTATGAAAAAATAGACTAATTCAATAAAAAAAATATTATTAGTTTTCTAAACATAGAACATTTCTTCCAAGCCAATATCAATATCATAAATACATTCCTCTGAAGAGTTTTGAAAAAAGTCTATTAAATAGCATTTGAACATTTAAGTTGTAGTATGGAATGTATCAATCTAAATCATCAAAGAATTACTGTGAATCTACAATCAATCGTCAAATGGCATTTCTTTAATAATGTAAATCGATCTATGGATAAAATTAAATGAACTGGGATACTGTGACACTCGTTGTATATTTAACCTCATTCATTTGGTATTACTTATTTCAAACTTCCCATATGTTGTTTAGGACTACAATTGATCAGTCTGTTATTGTCATATGTGCATTCGATATATCCTTAATTCACAAGCATTATAAGCACAGATGAATAGTGACTAGCAGTGGAATCCAGGACGCTTGTTTCATCTTATTTGGGACTCATCAGCTAGATGTACCTGCATATCAGAGTGAACATCAACTCTGAGATGCAGTTACACCCAGCTGACGAGTCCCGAATAGGACGAAACGAGAATCCTGGATTTCACTGCTAGCCACTATCCATCTTTGTTTAACCTCATTATTCATAAATAATTCATTCAACTTAGGCAATTCCTTTATCTCAACTAAACCACCTTATTATTATAGAATTAAATACTTTATAATTAATCAGTCGATTTTGCCTTTGTAGTCATTAAACATTCCCTTACATATTATCTTACAAATGATTATTAGACAACAGTACATTAGACGTCTAAACTAAGCTGAAAACAGTACAGTCAATGATTATGAACCATATACAACCATGAGTTGATTCATATAACCTCAACTTATCATTGATAATGGTTTATTTAACTGAAAAAACCATTGTGTTAATGTGAATAGTAATAATAATAAAAAGAAGAATAAACTTTATTGCATTATGATATTCGTTTATAAATTTAAATCCTAATAGGCGCCATTTTTATTTGTTATTTTATTTTACCATTTGATTAATTAAAAGACAATTCAATTTTTATAGGCAAATTATTATTGTGAAAATTATGATACAGACAACGTTAAATAATTAAAAACGAAATGATTTAAATGAATTTAAACATCCATCATACTCTAATGCCAAAAAATATATAATCGAAACAGGCCATAAGATTGATCGTAAATCGGCTTTTGTGGTGTTTTTTAAAAGTGTGCAAGGGTGTATACTAAGTTCACTTAGTGTTACTTGTTTGAATCTTCCCATTGATGTTTAGGACTGCAACTGGTCAGTCTCTTATTCGCATATGTGCATACCAAGCGCATTGCCTCAATATTGCCCTAATTCACAAGCATTTTAAGCAAATATGAATAGTAGTTAGCAGTGGGAACCAGTACACGCGTTTCGTCCTAATTAGGACTCGTCATCTGGATGTACCTGCATCTCAGAGTTGATGTGTACTCTGGGACTCGAACCCAATACCTTTCGCTTCAAACGCCATCACGTTATACACTCAGCTACTGAGCCCTGATACTAAGGTTTATTGAAGCCTTTGTCATACGAAAAGTCAAACCCTCTTCGTGTATTCAAAAACACTTCGTTCTCACCCTAAACCTACCCTGGCAATTATTAGCTTATTATCCAGAGAGATTAGGTTTCAAATCGTTTTCATATTAATTAATTAATTATTATTATTAATTATTATTAATTAATAATTAATTAATTAATTATTATACTTGTCTCCTCTTACCCTTCATTTGTAGTCTAGTTGACCTTTTATTTTTATATATAAATGTTCTTGATAAGTATGTGTGTGATCCGATTGTTCGAAATGAATTGCGCTAATCTATCACATAGTTCTGATAATTTTCGACTTCTTATTACACTATGGAAACTTAAAAACAGAAAATTATCTTATAGTAGAATTCATGATTCAATTAAAGCTAGATCACCATGGAAAACCTGGAAGCACCGGAGGACCGTTCCGTCCTGTTGTGGAACTCTTCAGCGATGAGCTTCCGTGATCCCACCACGCGAGATTCTGACCCAGAGCCTTTTCGTTTGGCGCGTGAACACTTAACCTCTAGACCACTGAGCTGGCTGGCTTTCAAAGGTTTTCATGTCTAACTTCAACCAAACCACGAAATTTAGCAACCATCCACACCACTGGTTGCAGACCAGTAGTATAGGGGTTAAGCGTTCGCACGCGAGACTGAGAGGTCTTGGGTTCGAATCTCGCGAGGTTGAATCATGAACGCTCATTGCTGAGGAGTCCCACAATAGGACTAAACGGCCGTCCAGTGCTTCCAGGTTTTCCACGATGGTCTAGCTTCAATTGACTCATGAATTCGACCATAAAATTACTAAGATCTACACAAAACCCCTTCAGAAAATTATCTGTCATTAAATTAATAAAATGAAAATACTAGATTATAATCAAACTGTATGATTCAGTTAAATGGTTCCTTTATTTTTCTATGACTATGTACATTTTTGGCTTGTTTATAATAATCGGTAGTTGGGAAATTATTTAAAAATTAAACGATTGTTTGAATAATATTTTATGCTTCAAAGGTATTCACTTAAACACAGTCGGGATGACGTTAGGTCTGTAACGTGAATTCAAAGAGAAAAATCCTTTCATTCAATGACTAAATTTTCTTTTAACGAAAATATTATTCTAAATAAATATACAGATTGGCATATAACTATTTGGAATTACATCAGAGATCAATATGACGTATGAAACATGTAAATTATTGGTAGGGTTAGGATGGTTAAAGGTGGTAGTGAAGTTACTTTGAATCTTAGTTTTGTGTTATTTGATCATTATCGGCAAGGCGTAGTGTGATCTCGAAAGAAACTGAAGATTCTTTCGAAATTCGAACACATCCAAAAATAGAAGAACTAGCCATCTATTCCAGCAGTTGCTAATATTTTGTAGGATATGGAAAATTAACAATAGATTGTGACCAGCACTAATGACTAAATAAACGTAACATAGATTGCCACCTAATAATCACCTAATCAATGTAGACAAATACTTAAAACATATACACCATAACAACCACTCAACAGTTTAATTCAACATTAGAACTGATCAGAGAAATTTATACAAAGACTAGAATGTCGTTACCTCAAAATAGTAGCTGCAACTACTGTAGTGAATAATAATACCAGTGAGGATACAGAATGACAGAATCTCTTAGTCAAATCTGACAACCAAACCACAAATACTTAATTTCCAAAACATCAATCAACTATTTTAAACTTGACTGTTTCTTTGCAAGTGTCAATCAATCGTCTCAGACATCACTGTTCCTTCATTTCCATACCAATCGCTTTTTGTTACCGTTCTTTTCTTTTCGATCTTCTCGACCTTCTACTTCCAGATATTCTATTCCTGACTCACGATATATACTACTTATGTCGATATAAGTAACATACACTACACTAGTCTTTTGAGTATACTCAAATACACGGTTACATATGGATAAGTAAATATTGTTTGTGCAGTTAACTGATTTAAATCCATAAATAGGAAATGAATGACAAAATAGATTGAAGATAATAATTTTGCTTTTTCTCCAAAAGCTTTTATACACAACGTTTTTTAGAATTCCATTTAAGCACTGAACAATTTTTAAAAAATGCTACAAATAAGTAGAATCAAACTTTAAAAGGTTTTGAGGAATGACCTAGTGATGTACAAAAGTATAAGCTAATCGATCTATGCTATCTATTATCAGTATGGTACAATTATGAAGTTTGGTTAATTGTCATTAATGCTTCATGACAAACATGTAAAGGGATAAAAGAGTAGATTTTAATCAAGCTAATAAGTGAGTATTCATTTTACTGATAAATTCTTTAGTTGAAATATTAGTAGTTTTTACTATACTACTGAAAATCACAACCAAACGACACAAACCTATTCTTCTATTTCATTTGAAAACTAAATACTTGAACTGGTCTTTATGCAATCTATAAAATATCATGAAGACCGTCTTGACACTGTAACCGGAATTAGGCCAACGGTTTATTAATGTATAAAGAGGTTTCTAAATGGTTCTAATGATAGTCTTAAATTTTTCCATTATTTAAGATAAGCTGTTACTTTCTGCTCAAAGATAACTTTACCGAACCAACTTTACTCATCTTCACACTGATTTGTGTAAGAGACAACTAATTAACATATATCGTTTTCATGAAGACGTCAACATCTGGAGGAAAGCACGGGATACAGTGGATAGGTAGGATGCAGCTGGACAGTCTAGACTTCACAGATGACCTGGCTCTTCCATCACAAACGAAAAAACAAATGCAGGAAAAGACGACCAGTGTAACAGTATCCTGAGCAGCAGTAGGTCTCAATATAAACAAAGGGAAAAGCAAAACTCTCCGATACAATACAACATGCACCAATCGAATTACACTTGATGGAGAAGCTTTGGAGGATGTGGAAACCTTTACATATCTGGAAAGCATCATTGATGAACACGGTGGATCAGATGCAGATATGAGGGCGAGGATCGGTAAAGCAAGAGCAACATATTTACAACTGAAGAACATCTGGAACTCAAAACAATTGTCAACCAACACCAAGGTTAGAATTTTCAATACAAATGTGAAGTCAGTTCTACTGTATGTGTCGGAGATGTGGAGAACTACGAAAGCCATCATCCAGAAGATACAGGTGTTTATTAACAGTTGTCTACGCAATATACTTCGGATCCGTTTACCAGATACTATCAGCAACAAGTTACTGTTGGAGACAACAAACCAGATCCCAGCGGAAGAAGAAATCAGGAAGAGGTGCTGGAATTGGATAGGGCACACATTGAGGAAATCACACAGCTGCGTCACAACGCAAGCTCTCACATGGAATCCTGAAGGTCAAAGGAGAAGAGGAAGACCAAAAAATGGAGACAGACATGAGAAGAATAAACAAAAGTTGGATAGAACTAGAAAGGAAGGCCGAAGACAGGGTGAGTGGGTTGGAGAAAGCTGGTCGGCGGCCTATGCTCCATTGGGAGTAACAGGCGTAAGTAAGTAAGTAAGTTAGTAAGTTTTCTTGCCAAAACCGTTTACTTTTAAAATGATAAATCTGTAAACGAGTTTGAAATTGAACAGATTATGTTCTGTTCTTGACTTTTCATGAAGTTTGAGAAACAATGTAAGTAAATAATCCATTAATATAGCCTTCAACATTGTATATCATTATATATATTGAGTTATCAACAAAAAATTTTTCTTTCCCTCGGTTATTTAAAGGTTAAAGCTAATGACATCGACGAAGGAAGTAATGCACAAATCAAATATCGAATAAGTTCATTGACTAAACCGGAATTTATACGATTATTTACATTGGATCCAATTACTGGTTGGATACATGTACAATGGGAAGTGGACTATGAAATACACAAGAAAGTATGTTAATAATTTAATGAATATTTTAGTTTATAATTTAAGGAAAAATAAATAAATAATCTCATAATTAACATTACAAAATGATGTTAATTAAATGACTATTGAAAACCTGTTAGCACTGAAAGGGATGTTTTATCCAATTGTGGAGCTCCTTAGAAGTGTACATTCATGATCACAGAGAAAATCGAAATCGAAACCTTTTGCTTAACGTCTAGACCACTGAGCCGGTGTCCAATGGTTTGCATGTTTAACTTATATCAGCCCATAATGTCTTGTAACCATTTTTTTTCAATGAACTTGGTAAATAACTACCTTACATTAAGCTCACTGAGAGTCACCAGACTACTGAGCCGGCATCCGATGGTGTTAATGTCTAACTTCATGGTTCAACTATAAAAATACTGAAATCTCCACAAAACCCTTCCGATAACAAGTATTATTCGTGCTTTAATTCTTTAGAAGTATTTAAGAACTCTAAGAAGTTGACTTAAATATCTTTTCATTAATCTTTGAACTCTTAACAAACAAAATTCACTACAGATTCTAACTTTTCGGTTTCATGACTCTACTAGACTGCTGTTACAGTATAGCTTTGGGATTCGTAGAAATGTATATGTAATTTTGTGTGAATTTCAAGATTCTTATTTGGTTATGAACTAATAATCTATATTCCAAATGTGTCAATTCCTTATCTTGTACTGTTATCATTTAACTGCTGTCAGTTTTATGTATCACTCTCGACGTAGCTCTTTGTCACACAACTTCTGAAGGTGGATTAGTAAGTTGTAATCGTTATTAAAGACAATATACTGATATTTATAGGTGTTTTCATTATTTCATAAATGAATTTAGGCTGACTGATAGATAATTTACAAACTGGAAGAAATCAGTAGTTCAAAAATATGAGAAAAATGAATCAACTTCGTGGATCAGTTGAAGTTAGACATTAACACCGTTGGATGCCAGCCGGCTCAGTGGTCTAGTGGTTAAGTACTCGCGCGCGAGACTGATAAGTCCTGGGTTCGAATCTCGTGAGGTGGGATCGTGGATGTGCACTGTTGAGGAGTCCCACAATAGGACGAAACGGCCGTCCAATGTTTCCAGGATTTCCATGGTGGTCTAGTTTCAATTGACTCATGATTTCAACTATAAAATTACTGAAATCTCCACAAAAGCCACTTTTGATAAAAATGAATCTGTTTATTATCAATCAAACTTAAACTAGGATGAATCATCACTGAAATGTATACCAAAACAATAATCTTAATGAACATTCGATTCATGATAACTTTTATCCTGAGAGATACTTCGACAATAGATACGATAAAACATGTTACTGTTTATTATTGATAAATTATAATGATAAGCTGTAATCAATTAATAAACACATAGCTCATTTAATGCAATTAGTTCCCTTTATGAATTTAAATAAAGTTAGAACGAACATGGATGCAGAATAATCTGAATTCATTATATTTCGTGGTTTCTCATCAGCTGCTTACAATCAAATATGTATTAAAATTTTACATTGAGGTAAGATATAGTGTGAGACAATTGACATAAGTGAATGTAGAGAATTGGAATAACAAAGGTTATCAATAATAAATATATGTGTGCAAGATCAGGTCGGAGGTCATTTAGTGTTGGGATCAGGTTCGAGTTTTTATGGCAATCGCTTTAGCAAACCGAAGAGACTTAGTATTTCTTTGTCTGTTGATAATTTTAAAAGCTTGAGGAATATCGATGGTAATCTCGGTGTCAAATAAATCCCGAGCTACTGAACTGATAACAGCTCTTACCCCTCATATTCTCTCCTTATCTATTTAATTAACATTAGACAACTAGTTAGCATTATTTTAAGAATGTATCTAATATCATGTTGATTTATTTTAAAGGTTCTTTGTAATGTCTAACAAACAATTTATTGTACTTAGAACAAAACAAACAAACAAAGAGTAACCAACTATGACGTAGGTTAATTTCCTTTACCTTTTTCCCCTCCATCTTATTATAGAGATAAATAGTAAAGGTATAAAATATTAATTTACATTGGTAATCAAAGATTATTTTGTACATTCTGTTCTACACTAATTCTGGTTTCCTCTTTTGTCTCATTCTATAAACCTACAAGATAGATTGTTTAAGTTTAATTAGCCGCTTTTAAACTAATTATACATAGATTAGTTATAGTTAGTTCATTGTTTAAAAAAAATAAGCATGTAGAATCAATCCAATAGATTATCTTTTATCAAGACTGATTAAGTTTAGTCGTCATATATTATCAGTAATGTAAAAACATCAATGATTAGTTGCTGTCTTCTTTTTTTGGACTTGGTCATTGTCACTGGAATAAGGTAGTTGATATGATTCAATGACGTATGATTTCTTATAATTAGATGAATGGAATTTTAGTTTTTACTTTGAATATTTCATTTTACTAAACATAGAATGTACCTAAGTGTATGGATAGGTAGACTTTCATTTGAGACAAATAAATAAAAGGAAACTTTAAAGTTATGTTATTGTTAAAGAAATACTGTGGACTAGTCAAGGATTTCTTGAGATTGTACATTTGAAATCCTTTGATGTCATGATATTAATACAACATTCGTCTAGTTACTGCTTTATATTTAATGTTTCTATGAGTATTAAGGTTATTCAATTCATAACAAGTCACCTAGTAGCAAAAGAACTTTCAGTTAGAGATACAACAATAATTCCGTGAAAATATTGATTTTTACTTCATACAGTGTTTCTTTACACATCTCAATGAAACAAGAGTTACATCAGTGTCATAAAACTATGAATAGATATATTGAGTAAGGTTTATTTGCCTGCTTAGATTCTGATTAGTTTATTTGAAAACCAGAAAATACAAAAGGTATTTTTTTAATATTTGAGGGTAATTATCATTTGTTCAACAAGATGTCAGATATATTTAGATTGTTTGGCCTAAATATAAGTGAAGAAATCGGTGACAAACATTAAATGAAAAAAATTCTATGTATTGAACAGCATCATTTTTCGTTTATCACTCGATGATGCTTAAAACACAAAGTAAACCTAAATGATCAGTAAATGGACGAAATTGAACTCATAAGCAAAGATGGATGGTGGTTAGTGATGGAATAAAGGATGCGCGTTTCGTCCCATCTGGGACTCGTCAGCTGGATGTACTTGCATACTACAGTTGATGTTCAGTCTGGGATTTGAATTCAGTACCGTTCACTTCAATTGCCATCTCTTAATTCAATTAGCTTCTAGATCCAGATAGACGCTAGCTTGTGCAATGAGGTTAAGTGTAAATTCATTTTGTATTATTTGCTTGTATCTTCTGATCTGTAGGGCTCCTGTGCGGATTAGTAGCCACAATTTTTAACTTAAGGCTATCCGTGCAGTATGTACATATACCAATAAGAGATTGATCAATTGCAGTCCTAAACATCACTAGGAAGATACTAACAAACTATACAAATTGAAATTAAATTTAATCCCTAGTTTCGAATCTGTCGTATAAATCAATACAACTAACCTCATTGGGTACTTTTGACAATCATTAGACTATAGTTTAAAAGTCAGTTTTAAATATTCAATCGAATGAAGTTTCCCATTTCTTTTTGATATCACTTCAAAGACCTCCATGGAAATGTCACTTCATTTCCTTCTTTCTTATTCAATTTACTTCTCAAAACTGGATAATTTGTTTTCGTACTTCAAACCACATGATTCATCTTTTTTATTGTTAAAACGTTTACAAAAACCGTTAATCATTTTTCTTACACATAATTAACTCTATAAATTATTCTTTAATGCTCTGTTACTTCTGTTGGATTTTGTTGAACTATATCTGTAAAAATGTATTTCCATTTATTAATCAGACATTGATCATCATAGTTTAGGGTTCTAAACAACTGAAGAAATACTAAATTCTCCACAAAACCCCCTCTGATCTATAATCATATGCTCACTAGTGACTGACTTTAAGAGATGTTTCCTTGAGTTCTAGTGGAAAGCAGTGGCCAGTGGAGTTCTACCAAGTCTGTTGTAGAGATATCAGCTCACTGAAGACAATTGGTGAACAGTCGCTCAAAATCGTGGATTGGTTGAAGTTAGACATTAACACCGTTGGATACTAGCCGGCTCAGTGGTCTATCGGTTAAGGGCTCCGGCTCGAGACCGGTAGGTCCTGGGTTCGAATCTCGCGAGTACGGGATCGTGGATGCGCACTGCTGAGGAGTCCCATAATAGGACGAAACGACCGTCCAGTGCTTCCAGGTTTTCGATGGTGATCTAGCTGCAATTGACTCATGATTTCAACTGTGAAAATACTAAATTCTCCACAAAAACCCCTCTGAACTGAAGAAAACTCACAATACAGAATTTCATCTAAATTTGATAGAATAGTTTCATAGTATTTGGGCGCCTAATTGATGTGAAACACTAAAGAGGAAGAATTTAATCCTAAAATCTCAGCGAATGAACTTGAAGTAATTATCCACTTAGTAATTGAGTGGATAACGCGATAGCGTTTGAAGCGAAAGGCATTGGGTTCGAGTCCCAGAGTGAACATCAACACTGAGATGCAAGTACATCCAACTGACGAGTCCTGAATAGGATGAGACGTGCGTCCTGGATTCCTCTGCTAGCCACTATCCATCTTTCCTCACAATGCTTGTGAATTAAGGCTATATCGAGGCAATACGCACAGTATGCTTATATGCCAATAAGAGACTTATCAATTGCAATCCTAAACATCAATGGAATATTCAAACAAATAATAGCAAGTGAATTTAGAATTTGAAGTAAATTTAACATTTCGCCTGGAAATCTGGTTCAAGCTTTTTCAAGGAAATTTCTTCTCACAGCACTTCCCTATTCATACAATTTGTTATCTTAACACTTTTCGTTTCACACTACATGTCTCTTACACACTAATACAAACCCCGAATGCCCTTATACGGCCGAGAGTGGTAAGAGTCCGCTCTCCCTCTTCAAATGCTCTCACATGGCCACACATATATAGCCTCTGCCAAGGAAGTCCCACTCACTGCCTTCTCGTGGCCGAGGTGTTGGTTACGAAATTGAGAGAATGAAAAGCGAATGTCCGGCACTTTAACCGGGTTGGTGGACAGGGAGGGTCCACCTAGGTGGGTTGGAAAACCCTGATTCCCAACCAATGGTGCACATGGGTTCCAGTATCCTGAGGAAATAAATGGCATATGAACCAATTGTTGGTCACCGACTACCATGTGACTGCATCTCCTTACGATGCTCCACTGCCTTGTGGATCAGACCTTCAGGTCAAAGACTCTGGGTGTGGCCCCCTAAGAAAACCACCTGTTTCAGTTTGGGCACCTGGGTAGTATCACACAAATCAAATGAGATTTGTGTGGCGCATTTACATCTTTAATACTAATATCTAGTTTAAACATTGGTAACGTTGATTGGATGATCCATTCAGTATACAGTGAACTGGACAACCATATATCTATTTATATTCAATAATTTCGATGTTTGATTATATTTCCTTGAAAAAGCTTGAACCCGATTGTCAGACAAATAGTTGGATTTCCTTCATATTCATTCGCTAAGATTTTACAAATACATTCTTCCTTTTTTAATACAATATTATTCTTGTATAATTGTATAACTATTCTTAATTGAAATACGTAATTAGCCGTTTGTCAAAGTTTATAGATTAAGGCAAATACATATTAATATCAGATTTTCCTCTGTCGCTCTCTCTCTATGTTCTACTTATCCTCAATGAAATTACATTCTGTAATAGTCTAGACAATATTTAAGATAGAATGAATTACATTTTATCATTATTAATCTAACCGTCTCTCATTAGATTAAGCTTCTTTTGTTTGTTTCCAAGACACATTGATGATATATTCCCCTAGAAACTTTTATAACAAACATTCTACAGTTCATGTTATGTAAAAGAAATGTTTTATTGTTTTTTTTTATAGTTTTTTTTAAATATCTGCCAAATCATTATTTTTTTGTTTTCATTTTGTTTGTTTTCTTTTAATCGTTTATGTGTTTTTCAAAAAAAAGAAAAAAGAAAAGAAAAAAAGAAAAAAACCTGCAATTCATTGTACAATTTTCAAAAAAACAAAAACATCGATCAATAAAATAAAAATCGTGATATTCATTCGGCTATCCATTTCTTAGGATACATTTTAGAAAAAAAAACAAAAAAAAAGAAAAAAATAATCATTCTAAAGAAAATTATGTATCAATTTAATAAGTGTACCATTTAATATAAATGGGTTTAAATTTTTTGACATGTGTTAGAGACAATGATGATTTAGATGTTTTCTTCTCTCATTAAACCTATTTATCTGATTTGATTTTGTCGATTAGAACACCTTTATACTGAAATAAAAAACAAACAATACGGTAATTGATTGCTGTTATTAAGTTGAAATCTCTTAAAAATATTATGAATTTTAATAGTTGAGATCATGAGTCGATTCAAGCTAGACAACCATGGAAAACCTGGAAGATGTGAACGATCGTTTCGTTTTACTGTGAGACTCCTCAGCAGTAAGCAACCACGATCCCTCTAGCGAGATTCGAACCCTCGCGTACGCTTAACCTCTAGACCACTGAGCTGGCTTGCATCCAATGGTGTTAATGTCTAACTTCAACCAATCCACGAAATTGAGCGACACATCCAACATTGTCTTCGATGAGTTACTATCTCACAACAGACCTGGTTGAACTCCACTGGTCACTGCTTCTTACTAGAACTCCAGGAAATACCTGTTGAAGCCAGTCACTAGTGAGCATATGTTGAATAATATCAGAAAGGGGTTTTGTGGGTATTATAGTAATTTTAATAGTTGAGATCATGAGTCTAGAGATTAAGCGCTCACGCGTGAGACCAATAGGTCCTGGGTTCGAATTTCGCCAGAGGGATCGTGGATGTACATTGCTGAGCACTCCCTTAATAGTAAGAAACGGCCATCCAGTGCTTCCAGGTTTTCCGTGGTTGTCTAGCTTTAATTGACTCATGATCTCAACTATTAAAATTACTATAATATCCACAAAATCCCCTTGTGATATCATGAATTTATTAAGATCAATAAACAATATCATTCAAATATTGAAAAGTCCTCAAAATCTCTTTCTCTTTATTATTGATAATCATACACCAATTGAGGACTAGTTTCGTAAAAACTCTGGAAAGTTCTGTAATGTCTAGTACTATGTCAATCCCGCATGGGTTATTCTAGCTTCCGGACAGACCAATTAGTTTGTTGTTCTTGAGTTATATTTTAATCTTGCCAATTATTTGTTCATAACTTTCACTGTTTTGATATAAGCGTAAGTGTTTGTATCGCTTACCCTATTCATCACGTCTTATTTGTGTGTAGTTATGAATGGTGAATTATGCTTTGTCAAATAGAGTTGGAGTTATCTTCCGCGATCTGCTACTCTGCTTTGTTTTATCTTATTGTTTATCTGAGGTAACGATTGTATGAGATTTACGTATCGAGAATTTATTCTTGCATTTGAATTTTTTATTTCATCATCCTCTAATGCGAATTAGGTCGATGATTATGTACGAGAGTAGCCGGCACATATATTTCGTTAACATCATACAATCACATTGAAGTCAGATCAACGGGCCAATAAGGTTCCAGTAAAAAGTCACAACCGGCAAAGCTCAATCATGCTAAATGAAAGGTGAAGAATAAATAACATTGAACGATTATCGAGCAATAAAGAATATATCATAAAGTGTGTTCATTCCAATGTCTATAGTTTTCATATAAAAAAACAAACGGTTCAGTTTAACTTAACTGGAAACTATTGATTTTACATACAGAACATACAACATAGAACGAGCAATAATAAATGAATTATGGGTAATTTATTTTATCTTTTTACAGATAATATTAACTGTTGAAGCGAGTGATGGAGGTAGCCTACCAAGAAGTACAACTTGTATTGTAGAAATAACAGTATTAGATGAAAATGATCATTCACCTGAAATACACTTTGAACCAGCTCATTTAACAAATTATGCATTAGTACCAGAAAATGAAAAACCTGGTCGATTAGTTGCTGTATTTACTGCACAAGATAAAGATAGTGGAGATAATGGTCGTGTAAGTTGTCGTTTAGCAGAGACAAGAAAATGGACTTTTGATACACAAAATAAAGAAAAATTAGAAAATTTATTGCTAAATCCAACTGAAATTCTCTTTAGTTTACAACAAATGCATATGCCTTTTTCAATTATGTAAGTATATTTGTTTGTAAGATTTCGAGTTTATAATTGTTCATTATCAGAAGGGGTTTTGTGGAGATTTAGTATTTTCATAGATGAAAGCGTGATTCAATTGAGGCTAGACCACCATGGAAAACCTGGAAGCACTAGACGGCTGTTTCGTCTTGTTCTGGGACTCCTCAGCAATGCTCACCCACGATCCTGCACTTGAAAGATTATAATTGTTCATTAATGAAATGTCTTAATAAAAAAGTAAAATAAATATAAATGGATACAGCTAAAGAGTCTCGTACTGGTGTAGTGAACAGAACACCAGTTGGGACAAACGAATATATTTGAACACAAATTATAAACTATCTTACTAAGATCCGATAACCATACAGCAAAAACAGTTAATTTACAAAATAGCAATCAATTGTCTCAATCTTAACTGTTCCTTCTGTAAATATCAATCCACCTTCTCTAAATTCATAACTAACTTACTTACTTACGCCTGTTACTCCCAATGGAGCATAGGCCGCCGACCAGCATTCTACAACCCACTCTGTCCTGGACCTTCCTTTCTAGTTCTATCCAGTTCTTGTTCATTCTCCTCATGTTTTTCTTTATTTCTCGGCATAATGTGTTCTTTGGTCTATCTCTTCTCCTTTGACATTGAGGATTCCATGTGAGGGCTTGTCTTGTGACGCAATTGGGTGATTTCCTCAATGTGTGCCCTATCCACTCCCAGCGCTAATTAATAAACACCTGTATCTTCTGGATGATGGCTTTCGTAGTTCTCCTCGTCTCCGACACATACAGTAGAACTGTCTTCACATTTGTATTGAAAATTCTGATCTTGGTGTTGGTTGACAATTGTTTTGAGTTCCGGATGTTCTTCAGTTGTAAATATGCTGCTCTTGCTTTGCCGATCCTCGCCCTCACATTTGCATCTGATCCACCGTGTTCATCAATGATGCTGCCCAGATATGTAAAGGTTTCCACATGCTCCAACTCCGCCTGTAGCTTCTCCGGGGGCTACTGCCGGTCCCAAGCCCAGGTAAAGGAGGAGGGTTGGGAATGGAGTCAGCGACCCCATCCCGTAGAAAACCAACTCGCTAAAAAAACGCTAACGAGAAAAAAGTTCTAGATTCATTGTCTATGCATTTTCATACCAATCGCGCTTCATTTCAGTTCTTTCCTTATTGATCTTTTGCCAAAATACATTCTATGTCTGACCATCAACATACACTACTTATATAGATATAAGTAGACCACACCACACTGGGACGAAGAAGCTCTAGTGTGTATTTTTTTGGTTTTTAATGGATATCTAAGATCAGTCCTTGATAAAAACCATCACGGTATTACATTACTATTTTGTTCTAGTAGAGTAAATATATAAAACAATACTGTGACTATAAATTAACACACTGAATATTGAATTATATTTCATAGATATAAACTAACAACTGCTTCAAGTTTTGATCGTGAATTCATTTCAAAAATTACAGTATGGATAACATGTTCAGATTATGGTATACCACCAAGAAATAGTACAGGATCAGTAATTGTTAGAATATCTGATGTAAATGATGAATTACCAATATTTAGTCAATCACATTATTATTTTAATATTAATGAAAATACTGAAATAGGAACAACAATTAACAAAATCAATGCAACAGATCCTGATGAAGGTAAGTTACTAAACATTATGAATACTATTTGCTTGCTGTAATGTATTTGTATATTGTAATTGACAGCTGGTGGAAATGTTAAGGTTCAAAAGTTTAGGTAGTGGAATAAAGTGAATTATTGGTGTCCTGGTTACGAGTGATTGATTATTTAAGAATACAAAGAACTACCTACCAAAATTTCAGTTTTGTTTTTTATTGATTCAGTTTTTCACACAAAAAATAATAATCAATCTATCATCCTCTTATCTTTTGATAGAAAGTTTATTATTAAAGATAAAGTTTGTCAAAAACTGGAGGTCATCGGTTGGAAAACCATGGAAAACCGACTGGACGTAAGCAGTCGTTTTTTTCCTAGATTGAGATTTTTGATCACTGCATAAATGGAATCTCGTACAGAATTTCTAAGCGCAATAAAGAGGACAGCAGCTTCAGAATGGGATCCATCATTTAACATTTTCCACTGTAGTCAGTTTATGATATATAGCGATTACTATACATGTTACTTAATCAATAATTATTAAGGACTTGATTTTTTATAAAAAATGTTGAATTTGTAGATGGTACCCGTAATGGATTGATGTCATTCGGAGTACCATTGTGTCATACACGTTCGGAGTAAAACCATCTGAAGTAAAGATGTTAGGTGTTTATTACTGTGTCGGGAGTTTGTTTAGGGTTAGAAATATGTACTGTGTGGCACTGATACACTAGTATGGAGATCAAACGCTGGAGGTGGAGTTTTGAAAGCTTCCATTTCGATTTTCTAAGGGACAGTGAGTGCATGTGAATGCACTCCTACGGTTGAGAAAAAGCCTGTCTTCTTAATACTTGGCTTCAAGTGTAATGAAGTAGCTAGAGTAATTGATTTTAGACCAAAGGTAATACTAAAAGGAACGTATTCAGCGACCAAGTTATTGTCTCTATACAAAACTAAATAATAATTAAGATACTATGGATAAATATCCGCCTTCTGTTAACTCCGATTGCGTTTTACCGATGCACAGAAGAACGGAAAGGATGGTTTGTTAGAGCATCGCCGAAAATATTCCACATAGTTATGGCAGAAGGTTTTCGGTAGTGCTAACGCCTGTTATTCACAAGACAATCTGCATGATGTTGAAGTTGAGAAATCTTTCAAAGTAATCAACAAACAAATGGATTCCAAAATGTAACGCTTTGCCAAAGCTGTTGAAATAAAGAAATTCAAACCGAATTTTACCATTCAAAATGAAACAGATTTAAGTCCCATTTTGCCCTAGTGACCTTATTTTTGTGAGACTCTTGTGGAAGACATTGTTTTTATTTTTCCATATACTTTAATCAAAATCCTAGTATCTTCTTTCCAACATCTGAGCTTTACTCAACTAGTCTTAATACATAATCTATCTTCTATTTCTAGAAAATATACTTTTTTGTTTCCATACCCTTCTAGAATATTCATATATTTAACCTATAAATAGGTAAACATTTGAACAATTTTAACTTTTTTCCGCATTATGGTCTCTTAATGTTATTCTATTGTCATATTTTAACTCAGTTCATTCTAGACATTTCTGATATAAAGTACGAACTTCTGTTTTCATGAATAACACTATTGTGTTATTCTGCCAAGATATTTGTTCCTTCTTTAATCAAATAGCGAATTAGCAGAATAGATGACACAAAACCGCTTGATACGATTAAAAAGCTTACAGTAGTCATTTTGCAATATTCAGGAAACTGATGTTTTCATTGGGACTCGATTCTAATATTACACTTTCCAGATGTTCCATTTAGAGACCTTTAAATACAGCTATTCTGATTTTAAAGGACTAGTAGTAACCTGAGTCCTTTTTTCTAATCTATAGCGCTATTCAATTTCTGTTTGTCACGTCATTATTGACATCGTGATGATTATTGTCCCATGTTAATGAAATCAAGTCCCATACTTTCTGAAACAAATCAGCACTGTATCTATGCAATATTGAAATTGGTAAGATTCTTTATGAATAAATTTTTTCACAATATATCGATTTTAGTTTCATTAAAGACTCATTTTAGGTTCTAAAAGGAAGAAACACTTGCTAATTAGTCATAAAATTAACATCAATGACTATTTCTCATTTATGACTGAACACACAATTGTCAAAAACTCTTATTCTTAAACAAGTAAGGGTGTTCCATCAAGTAGCCAAAAATAGATTACACCATTTAAATGTAATTACATAACAGTAATCTATTATTTAATTACAATCTAAATTAACGGCATTAATGAGTAGTATATCTACAATATTACTTTCTGTTATTTCACTTTGATAATGATAGGTGAAAATTCTAAATTAACATTTTGGTTAAGTGGACAAAATGCAAATTATTTCGATATCAATAAAGTTACTGGTTATATAACAGTACAAAAATTATTAGATAGAGAAATGATCAATGAATTACGCTTTCGAATTCATGCGGCAGATAATGGAATGCCAAGTTTAAATTCTAGTGCTGATGTAACAATAACTATACAAGATGTTAATGATAATCCACCAAGTATATTGAATAAAATAGAGTTTTATGTATTAGAAAATCATACAGCCTGTAAGTTGTTTTCATTACGTTTCTATTGTGTACAATAATAGAATGTCTGCAAAATTTCGAACAAACAATATTGTTTTTTATAAATATGGTTCCCTTTTATTAACATAAAATGAATCTCACGCGGCGGGATCGTAGATGCGCACTGTTAAGGAGTCCCACAATAGGACGAAACGTCCGTCCAGTGCTTCTAGGTTTTCCATGGTGGTCTAACTTCAATGGACTTTTGATCTCAACTATATAAAAAATTACTAAAATCTCCACAAAACCCCCTTCTGATAATGATCATATGCTCACTAGTGACTGACTCTATGAGGTGTTTCCTGGAGTTCTAGTGAGAAGTAGTGATCAGTGGATTTCAACCGGATCTGTTGTGAGATTGTAACTCACTGAAGACAGTGGTGAATGGTTGATCAATTTCGTGGATTGGTTGAAGTTAGACATGAACAATGTTGGATGCCAGCCAGCTCAGTGGTGTAGAGGTAAAGCGTACGTGCGCGAAACCGATAGGTCCTGGGTTCGAATCTCGCGAGGTGGGATCGTGGATGCGCACTACTGAGGAGTCCCACAATAGGACGAAACGACCGTTCAGTACTTCTAGGTTTTCCATAGTTGTCTAGCTTCAATTGACTTATGATCTCAACTATATAAAAAAAAGAAGTGTTCATTTCATTTCTCTAGATTCACATTAGCTGATCGCAGTCAAGATAAAACTACTACTTAAAAATTAACATATATATACGACTAAAGTTTATTAGAACTAAACACGCTTCATCAAAGTGTACTATCTGAACTAGTATCAAAAGATCAGAGAGTTTAAAATTAGTTGATTACATAGTGAAATCGGTAGACATAGATTAATGACAATCAAGAACAATAAAATATAAGAAAGATTGGTTTAGTGAAGAGTTCTATTTTCGGTAAATTCATTTTCAAAGCTGTACAATCGTAAATATACATCCATGTTTTTAAAGATTATAAAAATTACGATAATAGCGATAATAAAATTCTGTTAAACATGGTTAAAGTGAGGTGAAATAAAAAAGATTTAAATCGTTATTTTTTATCAGGGAAACTAATAATAATAATCGTTTTATTGTCAAGGGCTCGAATATTCATCACAGAGATAAATAGAGAAAAGATGACTCAGTACGACAAAATGAAATGTTAAATTGAGATGAAATGTAATCTGGTGGATCATAGAAACAGAAGCATATCAGTTGGGTGGTAAATGGTTTGTAGAGAAGATAGAAGGGAAGCAAATGACGAACGTCGATAGAAAACAAAATTCATGGAGTTGAAACGTAACGGTTGCTCAATAATCAACTCTTTTTTAATGGTTCTAAGAAAAAATAATATCACTGTATCCTTCAGTATACGATAGATTACAACAGTTGGATTTTTTTTTAATGAACTGATTAATAAGTTCAACAGTTTTTGTTTAATCTAAAACTACAGGATTTTAGAAAAGAGGTTATCAATTTAAATCTACTGAATATAGATGATGGAAAGTAAAATATAACAGCTTGTATAAAAAAACTAAAACAGAGTGAATAACCAAAATAATCTGATAGAGAGTCAGTATATTATTAAGACTCATTACGACTGTAGCTCTGTAAAACGGTGTCTGAATCAACTGTGAGTCAAGTGGACTTATGTGAGAATTTAGGATTAAATCCACTACTCTGTCAAAGTCATAATAACTAACAGACTAAAATTCATGCATTGCCAAAGACCTGAACAGCATATATTTATCATTTTATATCCATGTGGATGTGAAAAGTGAAGTATTAATGCCATTCATAATATTACTAACTAAATATGTATCAGAGTGATTAAAAGAAATCCCGAAATCGGATTAGAAAAGATGACGCTCGTCTATTTATGCCTATTTATGTTTGATGTACATCCAAATACACTAATGCAGCCGAGGGCGCGGGGAGTCCTCTCTCCTGAAATGCTCTCGCATGACCACGGGTATACAGCCACTGATAGGGATTTCCTACTCGCTGCTTTCTCTCGGTGGGTGTTAATGTTGAATCCTTATGATGAAATGCGTTAGCGTCATAATTAATACCAGTGATAGTGCCACATGTTGTAGTGGTATCAAAATCCACGATATATATAAATTCTATACTAAACAACTGCCCAATCGTGTTTACTTCAATTTATAGCGAACGTCCGGCTGTTTAACCGGGTTGGTGCACATGGAGGATCGACTCAGTAGAGATAGAAATCCATATTTTCAAACCAGTGGTGCACATGGGCTTCAAGATCCTGAAGGAATAAATGGTGTATGAACTTATTGTTTGTCACTGATTACCGTGGAACTGTATCTCCTTACGTTGCTCCACTGTCTTGTGAATTAGACTTTCAGGTCAAAGGCTTGGGACATGGCTCCCTAAGAAAACTACCTAGTTTTATTTGGGTACATGAGTAGAAACACAGCATTCACACAAATCAATGTTAACTGCTACTGGTCTCATTGTTATTGTGTCGCGCATATGTATTTAGCGCCCCCTTGTCCCAATGTTCATGTGTTCAAATAAATAAGCAAATATGTCCGATGTTAAATATATGCGATAGAGAGTTATTCAGCCAAGAGACATCTTTTGATGATTCTATTATCTGTATAAACACATATGTATGTATGTACCTATAATATGCTTGTCATTCAAAATAGTGAAAAGAAAACAAATTAAGCAAACCTGTACAAACATCTTTAAAAAGTTAGGTGATACTGCCTTATCTGAACACAATCAGCTTTTCATTGTTCTTCTGGAAAATATAGAAACCTTCGCAAAATGACCATTGAGCTTAAAGAAAATAGCAGTACCAACAGGATATTCTTGGATTCCAGTGTTGATATTCAGCCAAAGATGCTAATTCAGTGTCTTTCGCTTCAAACATCAACACTATATCAACTTATCTACTGAGTCCAGTTAGCAACTCAATTGTTCAAGGGTTATACATTTTAACTGATTTTTTGTAATGTTTTAGAGCTAAAGTAACTGGGCTTGAATCTCAAAGTGAATATTAATACTGAATTGCAAGTACATCTAGCTGACGAGCCCCAAAGTGGGACGAAGTGTGCACCCTAGACTCCATACCTAGCAACATCCCATGTTCTCTCTCTATATATTTTATCATATCAATAGGCAAGTATTATGCTAGTATATATTAAGTGAGTTCTATTAACTTTTCATTTGTCTTTCCTTATTACTTATCTATTTTATTTAGCATTGGCTATTGGTAAAATTACTGCACATGATGCAGATATTGGTCGAAATGCTGAAATCACTTTTACACTAATTCAATGTATTGCTTATGGATTAAAAAGTTTCAATAATTCGGATAGTATAGTTCATGAATCTTATGAAAATTATTTAAGTAGTAAGAAAAACTTCTCACAATCCCTTGAAATTATGTATACGTAAGTTAATATAAAGATGAATGAATTAAATGTCCCGATAATTATTACTTTTTACATGAGTATCTATTGTATCTATTGTGTATGTGCCCTGTTTAGTATATGAAGTGATAATACCGCCAATAAGAGAGCAGTGAAGTTATTGATTGCCTAATGATACACAAAAACCCATCCCCGTTGCCAGTTGTTGTATCGATTGGGTGCGTGCCCAGTTTAATATATGAACGTGCTCATTCCCGCCAATCAGAGAGGAGTGATTTATCGATCGGAGCAATGATATACAAAAGCTGTATGAGTAGTCTTGAGTATTTATCAGTCCTGCTTTCTGTATAGCCCAACCAGTTAAGTCCAGAACACCAATAACAGCCTCTACAATATGAATCATTGTATTTCAAACATACTGAGTTTATATAACAATCAAACAGACCACATGGTACCATAAAATAGGAAACAACATTTGTACAATATTTAGCCAAATTTGGCTGTGAATAGGGAGAACAGTAATCAATAGACTGAGTATAACTCAAGAATGGTAATTCGTACAATAATAGTCTATAGATCAAAATAAAGCTTATAATAAGAAGACCACGAATATGAATAGTTTAGTTACTTGACAATTATACAATAGGAAATATACATATCATATTGCTCCATAAATAGTTCTCAAAGTTACCATTCATAATTCTCCACGGGATATAACACCTCCCCTTTTTTGAGAGATCCGGAGTTGATAACCGGATTTTAAATTTCCCGAATTTATGCTGATGTGTGACTGCTACTTCAAAGTTACCATTCATAATTCTCCACGGGATATAACAGTATCAACTAAAGTTTGACAAAAATAAAGTTCCAACAATGGGTGATGCATAAGATTCCATCCCTGAGCTACCCATAAGTACAATTATTATTATAAGATTTTGAAGATACTGTTCAGTTGGAAATCAGTTTCCTTATCGAACTACTTTCAAAAACAACATCCACGATCCAGAATTTCCATATCATATTCTTGCAAATATTTCACATTACTTACAATATCCGCTAGCACAATTTAAGAAGGCTCGAATTTATCCCTAATTCTGATAAACTCACCAACATAAACTCAGTTGGGTCAATACACCACCAGTTTAATGCTTATTCTATAGATATGAATACTTGTTAGTAGAAAACTGGTATCAGATTATCGAACATCAGGTCTCAGTGGAAATTTTAATTTTTTGTTTCTGAATATTTTCTGGTTACGTAAGTATTAGACGAGAATCTTATTCTTTTTAATTCAGAGGGATATTAGTCTTAACAGGATGAAGATACCAACGAATTTTATTATCGGTTTAATGGTTAGAAATGTATCTTAGAAAATCTTTTTTATTCTAGCCGGTTTATTACAATTACATAAACAAGTGTACTTACATCTTGAGCAATTAAATTCAGATAAGTGTGTAGATTTGACTAGGCATTCGCCCTAGACAACCACTATACTAGATCAAAAACTGTAGCTCTTCTAGAGCTACTTTCAGTCCCAAGCCCACACAAAGGAGGAGTGTTGGGAATGAACGCTAATAATTTCAATTCTGACGTGGGAGTTGAAAGAAGAATTATGACGCCTCATGATGAAAGCCGAGATTCTTCAGAAGTCACGAAACTGATGCCCCTTCGAACAACCAGAGCAACAATAATATAGTTACATGGGATGTCCGGACAATGTGGGAGACCGGGAAGATCAGTCAAATTGAAACGGAAACAAGGAGATAAAACTTGGTAGAAACCAGAATCCGCAAAACTCATTGAACCCAAGCTGGACAACAAGTCGGACAATCGAATGTATTTAGGCACAAAATTACAGAATATCTCAATAAATCTGACAAACATACAGCAAACAGTTAATTTGCAAACTATTAATCAATTGTCTCAATCTTGACCGTTTCTTCTGCAAATATCAGTCCATCGTCTCCGATTATTATTGTTCATGCAGTTTCATACCAACTGCGTTTCGTTCCCGTTCTTTCTTTATCGATGTACTACTGAAATACATCTGATGCCCGACCATCGTTATATAATACTTATGTGGATATAATTAATCCACACCACAACAGGAGAGATGCTGCTTTATTTCGGTCACGAAGAGGAACAGGCCTTACACACTCAGGGAGTTGCTCTGATGATTTACAAAGAAGCACGTAATGCACTTGTAGGATGGAAATCCCACAGAACCAGAATATTCAAAGTATCATTCAAAACCAACAAGGAAGGAATCACAATGAATGTTATCCAATGTTGTGCACCCGTCAATGATAGCAACGACGACATTAAAGATCAGTTCAATGAGAGGCTGCAACCAATCATATCGAAGCGTCCAAAGAAGGATCTCACCATCATAATGGGAGATCCGAAATCCAAAGTCGGAATGGACAACACCGGATATGAATATATCATGAGACGAAAAGGACTGGGAGAGAGAAATGAAAATGGTGAGAGATTTGCAAATATATGTGCATCCAACAAATTGGTTATAGGCGGCACAATATTTCCATACAAACGCATACACAAGGTTACGTAGGTCCCACTGGATCACATCACAGAGAACCACATAGATCACATTTGTATCAATAGAAAAATCCGAAAGACAATGGAAGATGTGAGAACCAGAAGAGGAGCTGACATAGATTCAGATCACCATCTATCTGATGATTGACAAGATGAAGCTGAAGCTGAAGAAACACTGGACAACTGGTTGAACAGCAATACAACGATTCAATACAGCCTTCCTACTACATATTAATAAACTCAATGAATTCAAGATAACTCACAACAACATGTTCCAAGTTCTACAGGATCTACTGAAAGAAGAAGAAACTACCATTGAGGACAACTGGAAAGGGATCAAAGAAGCATTAACTTCGACTTGTCAGGAGGTGGTGAACCGCAAGAAGCATCCTCATAAGAAATGGATCTCCATCGAAAATCTGGACAAGATTGAAGAAAGGAAGAACAAGAAGACAGCAATCACCAATAGTCGAACACGAGCAGAGAAAGTCAAGGCACCAGCTGAATATATAGAAGCTAGGCGGACAGTTCGCTTAGTCGTATTTTTTGAACTCGATGTTCTAATTGTGAAGCATTAGTTGTTATTCTAGGTAATATCATCAGTGGCTACTTATAATATGCCTATATAACAAGCACTGAATCAGCTTGTTCTAATGATCATGTATGCAAAATATTTTCTTTAGATGTTTCATTAGTTTCATTTACTTTTTTCTTTCTATCGAGTGTTCTGTATGGTCGAACTCTAACCACGTGATTAGTTGAGCTGCTCTATATATATTAGTAGATAGATTCTATGTCGATATTATCAGTGACTGACGACTGATCTAAAACCCATACTTCTCCACTAAACAATTAATTTCATGAAGCATAACACATGGACGAAAACCCATTTGAGCTATAAACCTTTTTCATTATTTAAATCCGATTATTCATTATGACTCGCTAATATTTGTATTCATCCGTTTTACCCTGGATAGCATGTGATTTATTTATCATTGTAGTAATAACCTCTATGACTTCTATTAAAAGTCAAGGTTTAGTACATAGATTTTCATCTTACTTTTAGGACGTACATCTACTGAGCACAGGTGATTACATACATGTTTACATCAAAGATATTGAGTTATTTCGATTAAAGTAGTATAATAACTCATCAATGATATATTATACTTAGTAACTAAATAAATAATATAAAATGCAATTTACTGTTAATCATAACAATAAAATTTCATATGAATATCTAATGAACCAATTAGTAGATTCATTCATGTGAAACAATTATAATAATCGATAAATATATAGTACAGTATCTAACCTATTGGAGTATTGCAAATAACCTTATGCTCAAGTTGTTTTTTTCGTTGTTGTTGTTGTGGTGGTGGTTGTGGTAGTTTAAATCACTCATTTAAATAGAGCTTACTTATAAAGGGTAGTAATAAATCAATTTATCATAGAATCATTGTTGCATTTATCATTTGGTGTATAAAACATTTGATTATACTTATTTGCCATATTGTGTAACTAGGATAGATAATAATCTAAATATTGACAATGAATTCTTATAATTATTTCAATGTTATATCTTGTATATTGAATGCTCAATATAGTACTGCTATCCAATTTACCATCATCATATTGTAGTGAACAAAACACTGGTTGGGGACAATCGAATGTATTTAAGCAAAAATTACAGACTATCTCACTAAATTCTGATAACCATACAATGAACAGTTAATTTGCAAAATAACAATCAATTGTCTCAATCTTCATTGTTCCTTCTGCAAATATCTGTTCATCTTCTTTAATTTCATTGTTCATGCATTTTCCTACCAATTGAGCTTCATTTAAGTTCTTTCCATCGCCATATACTACTTATATGGATATAAGTAGACCACACTACAATATGACTATATTTTTATTTAATTTTTAATTATAATCAGAGAGAGGTTTTGTGGATATTATAGTAATTTAATAGTTGAATTCATGAGTCAATAGACGTTAGAGCATTATGGAAAACCCGAAAGCACTGGACAGCCGTTTCGTGCTGGTGTGGGACTCCTCAGTAATGAGCATTCACGATCCTGCTTCGCGTGATTCGAATCCAGGACATTGGTCTTGCGCAAGAACGCTTAACCTCTAGACCACTGAGTCGGCTGGCATCCAACGGTGTTAATGTCTAACTTGAACGAACCCATGAAATTGCGTCATCGTTCATCATGAATTCAACTATTAATTTTTAATTGTCATAGATCTATATTGTACTAGTGTATAACTATTCTGAAATATTTATATCATGGTTAATATTTAATTGAAAATATATTACATTTTGCAGTGAGATGAAATGAGCCTCGACCTAGCATATAACTTAATTGTATGAATATGAAAAAAAGTACACATTTACATACTGAACATAAAATGACCGGTAAGAATAGTTGGATAATTGTGACTTGACCCACTAGCTTCTATCTAAATTTCAATTGTATTTTAAATTACGTTTATTTTTGTATTTTAATGAACAGAAATATGCTTTTACCCGGAATATATTCGGTTTTTATTACTGAATATCCATTTATTGATGTACATAGTAACAAAAAAACTTTTATGTACCTTTTAGTATTTGTGGAATATTGTGTATTACATTAAGTGATTGATACAAAATGGACACAAAAATACATTTCTCCTTTATTATAACAAAATGGCTTTGGAAATGGGATTAGAAACTACCTTAGGAAGTCCTATAGATTTTCATTGTAGGTGTTAAGAAGTAAATATCAATATTGATTAACAATTAACCATACTTAGTATTGTTTTTTTGGATCTTCCCATTGATGTTTTTAGGACTGTAACTGGTCAGTCTCTAATTGACATATGTGCATATTGTGCTTATTGCTTTTATATAGCCTTAATTCACAAGCATGGTAAGCAAAGATGGATAGTAGTTAGCAGTGGAATCCAGTTTACTTATATTTCGTCCTATTTGGGACTCGTCATCTGGATGTGCCTGCATCTGTGTTGATGTTGACTTTGGGACCCGAACCCAGTAACTTTCGCTTCAAACGTCATCGCGTTGTTTATTTGAATAAGCATCATTAATCGATTAAGAAATAATTAGGTAAATAAATAATAAAGTTCAGAAGGTAATTTAGATAAGTTGGATTATCGTGTTGTATTAACTATCTAGTGAATTATGTTTAGGTTATATACATGATACTTAGAATATACAGTAAAACAATGAATTGGATGCCGGCTCAGTGGTCTAGTGGTTAAGTGCTGATGCACTGTACTCATAGGTCCAGGGTGGGATAGTGACGCGCATTGCTGAAGAGTCCCACCAAAGGATGAAACGTCCATCCAGTGCTTCCAGGTCTTCTATGGTGGTCTAGCTTCAATTGATTCATGATTTCAACTGTATATAATTTCTAAAATCTCCACAAAACCCCCTTCTGCTAATTAATGGTATAGTACAAAGACTTGATATTAGTTCATATTTTCACTGACTATTGTATAAAGTCGTTCAGGTTAAGGTTAACTTGATAAAGATAACCTATAGTTTAAAATCGCTTAGTGACGTGGGTATGTTTACTATATACCCCATTACTAGATTCTGGATTCGATTATTCTTAAACTTGATTGTTCTCACTCTGATAATATGAACCTGAATGTCATTGGACTTAAGTGTATTTGTTACAATTCTTACGTTATTCAGGACTGATTAAAAAATATTAAAGATTCCCATTGTGAAAATTAGAACAACACATGTAAGCGAACAATTGTTTTCAATTAGATCGTCATCAGGCTTTACTCTTTATATACATGAATATTTATACGAAAATGTTAGACCAATCAAGGGTTATTGACTAACAAATACATAAATGTGTTGATATTAAATTAAATAGTTAATGTACAATAAATTTACAAAAAAAAATATTTTTCACTCAGTGGCCGAGTGGATTACGCGATGGCGTTTGAAGCGAAAGTTACTGGGTTCGAGTCCCAAAGTCAACATTAACACAGATGCAGGTACATCCAGATGACGAGTCCCAAATAGGACGAAATATAAGTAAACTGGATTCCACTGCTAACTACTATCCATCTTTGCTTACCATGCTTGTGAATTAAGGCTATATAAAAGCAATAAGCACAGTATGCACATATGTCAATTAGAGACTGACCAGTTACAGTCCTAAAAACATCAATGAGGAAGATTCAAACAAACAATACTAAATGAATTTAAATAATTAAATTGCATTATTTAATTTTTTTGGGAAAAATGATAAAATCTTCATCGAAATATATAGAAGATAGACAGTTTAATAGAGAATAAATTTATTGACCTTTATTATTATTTTTTTTATTATTTTCGAATAACTTAGTAAATTTTTTTTTAAAAAAAAAGAGAAAAAAGAAAAAAGAGAAAAACAGATTTCTATTTAAGATAATAATTAACACGTAAAGTTTTTTTTTGTTTTTTTCGAAAAATAAAAAAAAGAAGAAACGTTGGACTTATTTTATTAAATTAATAATTCTAAATATAAATTAATATGGATAAATGAGAAGTAAATAAACAATATCGTATTTATTCTTCATTTAGTAATTAGGTATTGATTGACAGTTTGTAATTTCGGTTAATATTGAATCCTTATGATAAAATGCATCAGTATCATAATTAATATCATTGATAATGTCACATGTTGTACTGATATCATTATGGAGAGAGGGGTAGGGATGTAGGGAGGTAGGGAGGGAGATAGATAATTCTCACTTAAACATTAAAATTTAAAAACACTAAGTTCACTGGAGGGATCTCTTTTCAGCGAATTTATTATCAAGCTGTACGATTGTATATATATATATGTATGAAAATTTTTTTCTTTTTGTTAAAGTACTAATTTCATCAGGAAAGGTAAACATGAATAACCAAGATGATATAATAGATAGATGATAATACTAGATTACATAATACGAGTAATAATAATAGATGTAGTGAATATAATAAGATGATTAAAATAGAAACAAATGTTTTCGTTATAGTAATTAAAGGTCATTAAAGGTCATAGAAGTGTAAAAAAATATAAGGTGATATGATGAGTATTTATGAACAAAATAATGAGAATATAAGACATAAGTAAAGGGGGGAATGCAGTAATAATAATAATATTAATTAAGACCACGGTAACGATAACGATAAAACGTACTTCTTTTGTACGCATAGTTCTGGTTTTAGCTCATGGATGGTGAGAGCTTCGGATATTTTTAAGAGTTGAATACAAATAAATCTAGGTATATTTGAACGAATTATATAAACAACCTTAAAATCAAACTGTGGATCCGTAGAATGATTACAGTCGATTAGATGTTCAAGTATAGAACTCCTAACTGCTTTCTTTTCACCCTTGTAGAACCAAACTGGGATATGTTCTCGTATCCGAGTTGAAAGCGAGCTCTGGCTACGGCCAATGTACTTTGCTCCACAAGAGCAGGTGAACTGGTAGATGTACATGGAGGGGACCAGACACGGAAGCTTTTATGGATATAGAAAATAAGTTCCTACTAGTGAAGGTTATTCGCAGTTTAGCCACATTGAATGTCCTTTGAATCGTGGTTGTTAGACGATTTTTTATTACGTCTGATGTTCGATCACCGTAAATTCCAGACATAAAGAAAGGTTTTTCTTTGGGACGGAACAACTAGGTTTCCTGTCGAAACTACATCTGTTCATATTCTTCTCTATGAAACGATCTGGGTAGCCATTTTTCATCAAGGTTTTTTTGAGGAATGCGAGTTCTTCGTTAATACATTCCGTATTGCATATCCGATGTATACGATAACATAAAGAATGAATGAAGTTTCTGTTTCTACTTAACGGAAACCAGCTATAGAAGTTGGTTAGTTGGCCATTTCACGTTTGTTTTAAAAAAAAAAGCATTACTTCTCATCAGACGTACATCGAGAAAAGGGAATTAGTAGCATGATATAATCAGAAGGGGTTGTGTGGAGATTTCAGGATTTTCATAGTTGAAATCATGAGTCAATTGAAGTTAGACCACTATGGAAAACCTGGATGGAGAATGCTTGTGGGCGGCCTATGGTCCTCCACGAGGGGTAACAGTCGTAAGTAAGTAAGAAAGTTACTTTACTCGGAATACTGATTACTGAGTGTTTGAAGAATCTTTATTTATTTATGTGGTTTATGGTATCGCTTTATTTTTGTTCATTGTCTTTTATATAGATTTTTTATTGCGAAAGATGGACAAATCTATTTAGGTAGATCAAAATTAGATCGTGAATTATATCCATTATATGAATTGACAGTTCGTGTTGAAGATCAAGGTACACCGAAATTGTCATCTACAACAATTGTTTTAATACATATATTAGATGTAAATGATAATACACCACAATTTATCTTTCCATCAATTGGTAACAATACTGTTTACGTGCCAAAAGAAACAAAGTAAGTTTATCCATATGATTATATATATATGTATTAACTAATAAAGTCCTTTCTAGCAAATTCTTCGTTAGGTAAGCAAAAGTTAGTTGACTGAGGTGCAGTAATATTACTAAATTGAAAAGTGTAACTATAGATAAGACCCTGGTTCCTTTCATTGTTAACATTGCTAAAAAGAACTCTACTGAACTTTTAGCGAATACGATGTATCCAACTACTTTGTTTTAATTACTACAAGCTATTAAATAAAAGAATCACTTATTTTTAAGTGAATAACATTAACATTTCTAATGAAAATCGAGTTTCAATCACATCAAGATTAAGAGAATCACCAATGATAACTCCTGATGATTACCTCATTACATCACACAATGAGTCACAAAAGTTCACTGTTGAGAAGTCTCAAGTTTATATAAAGTTAGAAATGATGACCACTGGATGCTAACTTCACTGTCTGACGATTAAACGCTCACCGCGAGACTTGAAGCTCCTGTATTCGTACCTCGGTAAGGTCGTGGATGCATGTTAACTAAAAGTCTTGGACTAGAACTAGAAAGGCTGTCAAATACCTCTTAGTTTTCAATAATTATCTAATATCAATTTTTAATGTAAACTATAAAAGTCAAGTGTATAGTTTGAAGTTAGACATTAGCACCACTGGATGCTGGCTCAGTGGTCTATCGGTTAAGTGCTCTGGCGCGAGACTGGTAGGTCCTGGGTTCAAATCTCGCGAATGCGGGATCGTGGATGCGCACTGTTGAGGAGTCTCATAATAAGACGAAATGACCATCCAGTGCTTCCAGGCTTTCCATGGTGGTCTAGCTCCAATTGACTCATGATTTCAACTTTGAAAATTCCAAAATCTCTTCATCGTAACAATGTGAAGTAAATATCTGTTGGTCCTCAATTCCTAGTCACTTTTCATAAAACAACAATCTCTGAATAAAAGTATTTTCAAACTGTATTATTTACCATAGATCATTCAACTAAATGTTATCTACAAATATCTAATAAGCATTTACATTTGAGTTGATCAAAAATCAGACAGAGACCAGATACCAGATACATATAAATCAATTGTAAACTGAATACAAGATAAATTTCTATACACAACTCTTAAAAAACTTTTATCTCTCTGAAATTTGAATATAATAACACTTACTTACTTATGCCTGTTAACCCTCGTGCAGGAGGAGCTTCAGCCGCACACCAGTTTTCTCCATCCAACCCTATCCTGAACAATCCTTTCCAGTTCTTTCCTAATTAACATTCGTTCTTTTCATATCTGCTTCTATTTAATAAAACAATAAAATAATATTAAATAAATCTATTTGAGATAAATTTAAATACGCTTCATTTAATAGTTCCCCCCAACCACGGCAGATAAGATAGACAAATATATAACTTTTTTCTTTATTAATTAGACTAATTCTCATTTACCTAGTTATGCATATATAAAGTACTGGTTACCGTAATTCCCCCAATCAAAGCCTCATATATCATATTTATTCATTCGTAATTCCGCTTTGTATATAAAAAAAAATAATAAATCTAATTAATTAATAATTATGACTGTCAAATGATATGGATACAATGAGACTAATATTTATCCTAAATTATAATCAGGATAAGTTCATTCATCATATAAAATTCATTTTTTATATTTTTAAAGGGAAATTGAAAAACAACAAAATCTATCTGTCATATTGAATAAAAAAAATTAAAAAATTAAAAAAAAAATTAGAAAAAGCTTTTTAATTAATGAATTACTGAAAGTTTCTTTGATATTAATAAACTTCTTTTACCTAATTGATGTTAACTAGTAATATGATCAAATGTCAAATGTATTAAAACAAAAAAAACAAAAAAAATATTCTGTTTCCAATTGTTTAGTCACTAGTTTCAAAATGTCCGCCATAACATTTTGGAGGTAATTTAAATTTCGTTAAACAATAAATGAGTATCATGAGTAATATAAATAATATAATGTCAAGTGTAAATTTTTAAAAAATTACCTAAAATAAAAAAAAAGAAAGAAAATTTTTTTAAAATTTTGTTTTGAAAGTAAACTCATTAATCATTTCCAAAAAATATCCAGTTAATTTATTTTAATATTTGGTTACTTTACTTACTTACTTATGCCTGTTACTCCTAATGGACCATAGGCCGCCGACCAGCATTCTCCAATCCACTCGGTCCTGAGCCTTCCTTTCTAGTTCTATCCAACTTTCGTTCATTATTCTCATATCTGTCTCCATTTCTTTTGTCTTCCTCTTCTCCTTTGACATTGAGAATTCCATGTTGGGGCTTGTCTTGTGACGCAGTTGAGTGACTTCCTCAATGTATGTCCTATCCACTTCCAGCACTTCTGCCTGGTTTATTGCTCCATTGGAATCTGGTTTGTTGTCTCCAACAGTAGCTTGTTGCTGATAGTGTCTGGCAAACGGATCCGAAGTATCTTGCGAAGACAACTGTTAATAAACACTTGTATCTTCTAGATGATGGCTTTCGTAGTTCTCCACATCTCCGACACATACAGTAGAACTGCTTCGACATTTGTATTGAAAATTCTGATCCTGGTGTTGGTTGACAATTGTTTTGAGTTCCAGATGTTCTTCAGTTGTAAATATGCTGCTCTTGCTTTGCCAATCCGCGCCTTCATATCTGCATCAGATCCACCGTGTTCATCAGTAATGCTGCACAGATATGTAAAGGTTTCCACATCCTCCAAAGCTTCTCCATCAAGTGTAATTCGATTGGTGCATGTTGTATTGTATCGGAGAGTCTTGCTTTTCCCTTTGTTTATATTGAGACCTACTGCTGCTGAGGCTGCTGCTACACTGGTCGTTTTCTCCTGAATTTGTCGTTGCATGTGTGATAGAAGAGTCAGATCATCTGCGAGGTCTAAATCGTCCACCTGCATCCTGCCTGTCCACTGTATCCCGTGTTTCCCTCTAGAAATCTTTGTGTAGTGATTTCAAAATTAGAAACGTATGCTTATTTCCACATATATGTATATATTGTAGTCAGATGAATAATCGCAAATTTTTAAGATATTTCTACAATGAACTGTATTCGTTCGTATTTCGAATTAAAGAGATAGGTAACATTTTGGAATTTTCAGTTAACATCTAATCTTTAATTTACATATTATGACATCGGCATGTGAGCTATTGTACATCAGTGGATAATCGTAAGTATATTGAAGATCTAACTCAGTAACATAGACGTTCCACTATAATTTATAACGACAGTAATCAGTGAAATTTTAACTAAGAACATTACTTTTTAGACTTGGGCAACATTTACATTTATTCAATCTTTATTAATGAAAGATTAATATCACACCGATCGTATATGATCAGTACCACTATTTTTGAATTCATATGATTATTATTATTATTAGCTTTATTCAATAGTATATTATTTGGTACAAAATCGAATTCTCAGCATAAAGTATTTCAACATGTTTACTTTTCTTATTTCTTCGTTGCTCCTGATGATAAACATTCAGTGATCGCCAGTTGGATGTCAGCAGTTCAGTCAATCGACATATGAATAATGTATATTCTTTTTGCTGCATGTTCCCAGCAAACACGACATCTCTGATTAGGCCTTTTGTAACCTTTACAGCGAAAGGTTGTACAGTTTTCAGAAACGCACCGGAATAGGTTATGTGCTTAATAGCCATAATGATGTATTAAAACAACCAATATTAGATAACTTGTTGAAATATATAGATGACGGGAAACAGGTAGCCCAGATGTTTAAGCAGGCCGCCCGTATCACCCAAAGTTCGTTAAATCTATTAAATAAAAAAACATAAAATATGATTTCTTATTCCTCATCTTGTGTATTGTCACTCCGAAAAAACAACTGTTGTTAAAGAAAGACATAATTGAACATTTGATCTAAGGAAAATTTTAAAAGACTTTTCAAGAAATTGAAATCTTCAATAAAGAGCTAAGATGGGACATCATACAACACTCTGACTTTTTATATTCATTCTAAAAATTCTTCAGTAGTCAAGAAAACCTACCAAATTCAGCTCTCCGTAAGTAATAACTTCGGTTTATTATATTAAGCTGACATTTTATTAACATATTAACACGAAAAAATAAAAGATATAAAAGTAACAAATCTATTAACTATGCGAGCATTTAGCAGTTGTCGCTCAGGACCGATCCATGGGTTTAAATCAAAACGTTCATGTCTTTTGGTGAACACTCAGTACCTGCCTAACGTTTAATTATATCCTAAGTGACGTCAATTAGTGACGAATACTATATATAAATATTACTAGTCATCCTAAAATTTCCCAAAAGCATTCTAGTATTATGATAACTGAAAACCTGGTTGAAAATGAATTCTAAAAGTTGTTTGTTCACTAAGCTGGATGGTTTGGTCGTGGAGCTTTCATCGTCCTTCAGAACGACCAGTTGCAGTCCTAAGCATCAATGGGAAGATCCAAACAAACAATATTAAGTGATTGAGTTTAGATAAAATTGAACCATATAGATCAGACATTAAGTCACAACAACAGTAACCCAACAAAACACTAATAGTGTTGCATATAAATAATGTTTATAAGGGCCGAAACATACTGACTAACTCTGAGTGTGCAAATTTCAGATAAAACTCATTTCACATACGTTTTCCATAAAACTGGCTATAAGCATAACTTCATCAAAAATGATCTAAGAAATCAACACTTCAGGACTCTCGGAAACCAGAAACCAGGTTGGCCTGTCATATACGAAAATTACCACAAGATTGACGAAATCATTTTAGACCAATATCGTTTGTGGGCCAGCATAGTCACATCATCCCAATCTATGTAAACCAAAAACCACAATAAGAATCGAAAGTAAATGCAGCATTACCTACAAAATATTTGGCATCAACAGTATGTTCAGAACTTTGGACTTCTTCCTTACTAACATGTGTAATAATGAAAACTATCAGTGATAAGACACGAAATGTTATCATTTATTTCAAAACACACTGACGATGAAGAAAAGAAATTTTAAAATGTCAAATTATGGATAGAGAAAGTTTCAAGCATTGCAGTAGGTTTCTAGTAGCATAATATTCAGGTTACTGTATGATCTATAAGCACACTGATATAGACTTGAATTATCACTCCATAAGGAAAAGGTCAATCAATTATATGGTGTGAGGTCAAACTAACAAAGCTTGCATGGATTAAGACAATATAACCTACAAAGGCAATCAGCCATAAGTAAGGTTATCATAACTACACAATTTAAAGATCATAGAACAATCACAAAGTTCACTTCCATTTGATGTAACCGCTACTAATATTATTCAAAAAGACAATTAGCTCTTCTCAGTTGAAAGGTCCAGTTTAGAGGATGAGATACTGTTAAAACCCTTGTCCTGAGCTACAACTCTTCTCTATTCTATATACATGTGGATATACAGATTACGGCCTGAATTCATTTAACTATGTGAAAAGGTTATAGCCACACACTGACGTAAAACTATTGATGTAGTCTAAATCATGAGTCAATTGAAGTTAGACCATCATGGAAAACCTGGAAGCACTGGACATCCGTTTCGTCCTATTGTGATTATTTTCATTCTTAGAAAAACAAAAAGAAACTTAAATAGTGTGAATTATTTTATTTCAAATTCAAGAACAGAATATTAAATTAAGCTCTCTATATACCATACAAAGAAATGAATCTTACGTAATATCGTCTATTCCATTGGGTTCGAATCTCGCGAGGCGAGGTCGCGGGTGCGCACTGCTGAGGAGTCCCACAATAGGACGAAATGGCCGTCCAGTGCTTCCAGGTTTTCCTTGGTGGTCTAGCTTCAATCGACTCATGCTTGTACTTGTGAAAATATTCCATTAGACTTATTATTAATGGAGACACATTAGGTAACATTAAATTAATGATAAGTATTTCGACAGCTTATAGATTTCAATATAATATTATAATGTATGTTTTGATTAATGACACTTAGAACAGATCTATAATGTTTTATAATAACAAGTTAATAGTTACTTAAGTAAATGTATTTTCATTTATACTTTTAAAAACTAATATAAACATTTATCACTAAATGTATCTCACTAACATTTATTCATATATAAATATAAGGTGCCAATTTGATGACAGGCTGGATAATAGCTTATTATTCAAAAGAAATAATTTCCTTTGGATCCATTTTTGTATTGATTGTTTGAATCTTCCAGCTGACATTTACAATTGCAATTGATAAGTCTCTTATTGGCATATGTATATTTCATAGTTGAAATCATGAGTCAATTGAGGCTAGACAACCATGGAAAACCTGGAAACACTGAACGGCCGTTTCGTCCTATTGTGTGACTCCTCAGCAATGCGCATCCGCGACCCCGCGCTCGCGAGATCCGAACCCAGGACATCCAACGGTATTAATGTCTCGCGAGGTGGGATCGTGGATACGCACTACTGAGTAGTCACACAATAGGACGAAACGGACGTCCAGTGCTTCCAGGTTTTCCGTGGTTGTCTAGCTTCAATTGACTATAAAAAATACTGTATTCTCCACAAAGCCCCTTCTGTGCATATGTACATCATGTACGGATCGACTCGATATTGACTTAAGTTACAAGCAATAAAATAAGAGAAAAATGATGGTTAACAGTGGAATCCATGACATGCGTTTCATCCTATTTAGGACTTGTCAGCTAGATGTACCTGCGTCACAGAAATGATGTCCACCCTGGGACTCAATTCAAAAGCCATTGCGTAATCCACTTATTTAGTAAAACCAGATAGCCACTAGACTGTGCAGTAGAGTGATTAGTTGAGGTCGTAACGCCAATGGGAACATTCAAATAATCAACACAATGATGAGTTCAATTTCACCCCATTGCACAAGCTAGTGGCTATCTGGACCTAGAAGCTAAGTGGATTACACGATGGCGATTGAAGCGGACCGTACTGGGATGCAGGCACATTCAGCCCACCAGTCCTATATGGGACGGAACGCGCGTCTTGGATGCCACTGCTAGCCACGTTCCATTTCTGTTTATAAACCTTTGGATAATTTGATAATGGGTTAGCAAAATCTGGTAGATATATGATAGAATGTGACAAGTAGTTGACATTCTTTTAAAAGAATATGAGAAACTTGGGGGAAAGTTTCTATCAAATGGCAACAACATCTGAGGAGGTACTTTAAACCAGAAAGATGCAAATAAATGTTACTTCTTTTTATTTGAACTTCTGAACACCTCGTGACAGGAAGCATACTTAAACTCAGGACCTTTATGTCACGTAGATAATACATTTTTTTAGAGAACTGAGTTTGAATCGATTGATCGATAATACCAACTTAAGTTATTTCAGTAATATAGCGAAACAAACATTGGACACCATCTTGACAATTATATCTCTCTCAGTATGAATGAACTCCATCAGTCATGGCTTCTTATTAAAACATAATCTTGTACGCGAATCAACAGCAAATGGTGAACAATTGCAACATCCATTCAGTATTTTAATTTGGCAACACATATACCGATAATATTTGTTCGTCACTAAAAATCTATTGAAATCGAATTAATCTCCATCAACTTGATCAAACAGGTAAACTAATAGTTGTACTCGAAAAAAGCCTTTATTTACAGTCAAGTTATAAATTGTAAGTCTAACCGATTTACATGAAACTTATGCGTCTCTTTATTCATAAGCTATCAGATATAGCTTCTTTCTTATTTCGAAAAAGGTGGTCGTCAACTTACATCAGTTTTCATAACTTTATAGTAAAAACGTCTTTTAAGAAACAAACAAACAAAATATAGATTTTATAGTTGAGTTCATGAGTCTTTTGAAGCCAAAGCAACATAGTATGGGACTACTCAACATTGCGTATCCACGATCACGTATTATATTGTCTACTGGAATGATAGATGTGATATAACGTCAGCAACCAAGAATCCCTGATGTTCAACATATCCTAATACTGTATAGAATAATGTATTCTTCTGTCTAAATAATATATCACTTTACATTAGCCAACCTTAAAAATAGAAATAGCTGAATACCTTTACTATCACTTATAATAAAACATTAAACATCAAAATACCAATTATATTCGATATATTCATATTATAAATTATATCAGTAGTCTTTGAAGTAATTTTCATATCGCATCATTTTGATTTCTAACATTTCAATATAGAAATATGACCTTATTAAATCATTGATAGACACTTAATAAACATTAATCCCCCCCTTTCTAAACAAACAGGTAACCTTTTCACACTTAACTTTTTTTTGTTGTTTTTTTTTTACATTATACCACGCTTTTCCCCTCTTTCTTGCCTTCTCCCCCTTCACTAAAAACAAACAGAAAAAATAATACACATAAATATGTATAAATTATATTGTGTTACACATGGAATGACCCATACATGCATAAATTCCTATTTACAATATATATAAATGGGAATAATGGGTCAATAAAACTGTTTCATACATGTTCATTAATATAGAAGTTTTTCATTAAAATGTCAGGGTTTGCCAAATATCACTTTATTATTATTACTATTACCATTATTATTATTATTATTATTATTATTATTATTATTGTGACGGTGTAACTTATGTACAATGTGTAAAAGAAAATATATACCAAACTATATATGTACATCGGTATCTAAGAGAAAAGAAAAAAAACATTAATGAGGTTAACAACTGTATGGTAAAATAAGGTTAAATACAATTATGAATAATCTCCATGATATTGTTTATATATAAATTGAAAATACAAATTGAACCCAAATTGGTACATTCATTTAATAAATAGTTTATTTTATACTTAAAGTAGACTTTTTTTAAAAAAAAGGAAACAAATAATCATATATGTCTCGCCTAGCGAGCGCTTAACCACTAGATCACTGAGCTGGCATCCAACGGTGTTAATGTCTAACTTCAACCAATCCACGAAATTCCATGGTGGTCTAGCTTCAATTGACTAATGAACTCAACTATATAAAATTACTAAAATCTCCACAAAACCCCCTTCTAATAATAACCATATGCTCACTGATGACTGGCTCCATGAGGTATTTCTTGGAGTTCTAGTGAGAAGCAGTGACCACTGAAGTTCAACCAGGTCTGTTGGGAGATATCAACTCACTGAAGACAACGTTGAATGGTTGCTCCACTTCGTTGATTGGTTGAAGTTAGACATTAACACCGTTGGATGCCAGCTCAGTGGTCTAGAGTTAAAGTACTCGGGTGCGAGACTGACAGGTCCTGGGTTTGAATTTCACGAGGCGGGGTCGTGGATGCGCATTGCTGAGGAGTTTCAAAATAGGACGAAACGTCTGTCCAGTACTCCTAGGTTCTTCATGGTTGTCTAGTTTCAATTAACTCATGATTCCAATTATATAAAATTAGTAAAATCCCCATAAACCCCCCCCTTCAAATAATCATATATTCCTTTTTTCTGGAAAATCATTCGTGGTGAAACAAAAAAGTCATTTATCGTGAATGTCTTATGGAAAAAAGAAATGAAGCATCAATTTTTTTATATTTTCAATTATCAACCAATGATAATTTAGTTTAATGATTAGTTATTTTGCAAGTGAGAACAAACATTCAATTCTATCACTGAATGTAGATTTTGTCGTATAATATAAATCTTTCTAACACTTTATTATGGTATATTGGCTAAAAAAATTACTGTATTTATCGTATGACTTTAATACAATGTGTCCGATTAAATACTAATAATATCCTTACTGATTGGATGATATTCAATAAAAATTCGTCTATATTTCGAAATGTTTCATGAAATTCTATGTCTCACTAACGCCTGTTACCCCTCGACCAGGAGCTATCCATCCTTTTCATGTCTACTTCCAATTTCTGACGTAGTGTAATCTTCGGCCTTCATCTTTTGCTTTTCACTTCACGATTCCAAGTTAGTGCTTGTTTCGTGATGCAGTTTGGTGATTACCATAATATATGTTCTATCCACTTTCAATGCCTTTTCCTAATTTCTTTCTCATCTGGAATATCGTCTGTCCTCTCCCACAGAAGGCTGTTGCTGATGTTATCCGGCCAACGGATATTGAATATCTTGCGTAGACAGCTATTTATAAATATTTTGACATTTATGATGACGGTCATAGTAGTTCTCCATGTTTCAGCTCCGTACCATATAATTGTATTGATGTTCACATTGAAGATTCTCACTTTCAAATTAGTTGACAATTGTTTTGAGTTCCATATGTTTTCAGCTGTAGAAATGAGGCCCTTTCTTTGTCAATCCTCACCTTTACATCTGCAACGAATCCTGCTTGTTCATCGGTGATGATCCGCAAGATTCCACATCTTCCAGAATTTCGCCATCGAGTGGGATTGGCTTGACTTGGGTTGTTCTCAGTGTTTTATTTAAGAATCTTGCTTCTTTCTTTGTGTATGTTGAGGCCTATTGATGCAGAGGCTGCCGCTACATTTGCTGTCTTCGCCTGTATTTGTCCGTGTGTACGAGATGGAAGGGCTAGGTGATCTGCGAAGTTCAAATCGTCTAATTGATTCTGAAATGTCCATTGTATTATGTTCTTCCCCTCAGATGTCGAGGTCTTCATATTTCAGTTGAGCACCAGAAGAAAGAGAAAGGGAGAGAGTAACCAACCTTGTCCGACTCCGGTCCTTACTGGAAATGCATCTGTCAGCTGTCCTCCATGCACCACTTTGCACTGTGGTCAGTCAAATGAATTTCAGATGATGTTGACAATCTTCTCAGCTAATGTCTGAGTTCAGTGCTTCAGCTGTCGTAATGTCAGGTCGTTCTGCTTTTCCATTATTGATAGTCATGCTGATTTCTTCCGTCGTTGGTGGAGTGACATCTACAGGTAGGACTGTGTATGTTGCTTCGATGTCCGGTGAGTTGAATGGAACTGGTCTGTTCAGCAGTTCCTCGAAATATTCTGTTCATCTGTTCTCGAACCTCCGTGATTGTCTTTCCTTCTTTGCGTTTGACTAGTCTCTCCAGTTTACCTTATCTCCCTTCTAGTTTCTTCGTTGTATCATATAGTTGTCTCATATTTCCTTCTCTTACAGCTTTTTCTACCATCGTCGCTAGTTCTCTCATGTATTTCTGCTTGTCGGCTTTAGTGCCCCACCTTACTTGCTCGTTGCTTTTCTGTATTCAGTTTTTGCCTTGGATTTCTCTGTTCGTGTTCGACTGTTGTTAATTGCTGTGTGGTTGTTCTTCCTTTCTTCAGTCTTGTCCAAGGTTTCCATAGAGATGCATTCCTTATGATGATGCTTCTTGCGACCTAGAACCCCCTGACACATTGAAGTTCATGCTCCTTTGATCGCTTTCCAGTTGTCCTCCATTGAAGATTCCTCTTCTTTCAGTAGACCCTGTAGAGCTTGGAACCTGTTGTTGACAGTTATCTTGGATTCTTTCAGTTTGTTAGTATTTCGTAAGAAGACTGTATTAAAACTTTGTTATGCTGTTTCACCAGTTGTCTAGTTTTTCTTTAGCTTCATTTCATCTTGTCAGCCACTAGTTGGTGGTGGTGTGAAGCTATATCAGCTCCTCTCCTGGTTTCTCATTTATTCCATTGTTCTTTCATATTTCCTATTGTTTCAAATATGATCTAGCTGGTTCTCTGTGGTGTGATCTGGTGAGATCTATGTCAATTTGTGTATGCGTTTGTGAGGAAATATTATGATGTCGATAACCAATTTGTTGAATGCACATATATTTGCAAATATCTAACCATTCTCGATCCTTTCTCTTAGTTATTCCATGTCGTTCCATGATATCTTCATATCCTGTGTTGTCCATCAATATAATTCGCTATGATTGATTGCAGCCTCTATTAGAACTGATCTTTATTATCGTCATTGCTATCATTGGTAGGTGTGTAACATTGGATAACATTCATTGTGATCCCCACTTCTTTGTTTTGAATGATGTTTTGATCATTCTGGATCTGTGAGATTCGCATCCTACATGTTCATTTTATGCTGCTTTGGACATCATTAGAGCAACTTTCTGAGTGTGTGGAGCATTGTCCTCTTCGTGACTGGAGTACAGCAGCATATCTCCCGTATGTAGCGTTTGTTGTCTAGTTTGAGTCCAATGTGTTTCACTGCATCTGAGCACCTCTAAGTTCTTTTGCTATTTGAATAGTCTTCCCGGTCTGTCACATTGTCCGGTCTTTTCATGTATTTATATTAATTTTTGCTCTGGTTGTCAGAAGGGTCATCGGTCTCGTGACTTCCGAGGAATCACGGCTTTCATTCTGAGGGGTCATAATTCTTCCTTGAACTCGGAGGGCAGAGTTTAAATGGATTAGATTGTTTGTTCTGGTTGGCGGTTTTTTAGCAAGATTTTTTTCTACGGGATGGGATTGCCGACTCCATGCCCAACTATTGTGTGGGGGCTTTGGATCGACAGTATCTCTAGAAGAGCTACATTTGGAGTTGGAATTCCACGACAGGAATTTTTATTCGCACTAAAAGTTTAAAGAGGATGAACAAAACATCTAATACCGTGTGATAATATATGTATCTATTGATCTTTACACTGACTGTGTATTCAAACTTTGTAATGTAGGACTAATTAATGAATCTTTTCTAAAATTATCAGAATGGGGTTTTTGGAGATTGTAGTTATTTTAATAGTTGAACTCATTTGTCGATATAAGCCAGACTACCATTGAAAACCTGGAAATACTGGACGGTAGTCTCGTCCTAGTGTAGGACTCCTCAACGTTGCACATCCCCTACCACGCACATAGGATTCAAACCTAGGACCTTGGGTTTCGAGCATGAATGCTTTAAGTACAGACCACTGGGCAGGCATTCAACGTCGATCTATGATCTTGCACAACCCTTTCCTCATTGTCTGATGTGGATAACTATATCCACTCAACATGGATTAGACTCCGCTAGTTATGGCTTCTCACTAAAACTTTAGAAAATCCAGCATTCGGGATCGTATGTGTGTACTACTGAGGAGTCCCAGACTACGAAGATCTAACCGTTCAGTACTTTCGGGCTTTCAGTGGTGGTCTATCTTAGATCGAATCATGAATTCAACTATTAAAGCTTCTAAAATTGTTAATTGAAACTTTATTATTATTCAAAATAGATTATATTCGTACTAATTTATTGAACAGGTTACAACCATTTACGATTGAATAAAATCTGATATGTTTAGATACTTATGTGAACTTGATTACAAATTTAGGTTCAATATCGTTTTACCATTCTATATGAACTGCATAGATGTAAAATAATAAATAATCTTCTTTAATTACTTAAAACTGTAGTTCCATAGATACTTAACTCTTATGTTACTACAGTTTTTCTTAACTATACCATTTACTATACCATAAAAGAAAGAATATACAAGATAATTACAAGTTGGTTTCCTTGTAAAAAACAAACAAACAAACAAACAAATTAATGACTATTAAAAATTAATCTAATTATTTTTCAAGTCCTGTTCTGTTCTGTTCTCTCCCCCCCCCTCTCCCC
>NW_017386028.1:849792-856327 GCF_000237925.1 Schistosoma mansoni | reverse complement strand
CCCCCCCCTCTCCCCCCCTCTCTCTCTCTCTCATTGTGAGGGATGGAAACATGAAATTTCAAAATGTAAATATTATATTTCATCATTTATGTCAATGAACAAGTGAACTTCAATTTTTCTTTTAAAAGTTATGGGATAACTAATTAACTAAAAAAAATATGTTTTAACATACGTTTTCAAGTAAACAACAAAAAAAATTGTAAAACATTTATCATAGTTTATCATAATGTTTCTTTGTTGTGTTTTTCATTATACGGAGACTTACAACTATAAATTGTCTACATGGTATTAATGTTTTTTTTGTAATATAAATGTCTTTGATTTATATGGATTAGTATACAGTAATGAATAAGTGATGGTTAGTAGGTACGGTGAATTTATTGTATACGTTAGTGTGTACGATTATTATTACTATTGACGATTTATGTGATATTATCGATATGGAAGTTGTGGATTCTGGGAAATATGAAAGATAAACACATTGGAAACATTAGGGAGATCATTGTTAATTCGATATTTAACTATGTTATAAATACTCCCAAATGCCGTGGTACGACCGAGAGTGGGGAGAATCCGCTCTCCCTCTCCAAATGCTCTCACATGGCCACGCGTATATAGTTCACCCAGGAAAGTCCTACTCATTGCCTTCTCGTGGCCACGGTGCTGTTTACAAAAATGAGAGGACGAAAAGCGAATGTCCGGCGATCTAACCGGGTTGGTGGACACGGAGGGTCCATCTAGGGGAGTTGGAACACCCTAATTCCAAACCAGTGGTGTACATGGGTTCCGGTATCATGGGGGAACAAATGGCGTATGAATCAGTTGTTGGCCACCGGCTACCATGGGACTGCATCTCCTCACGATGCTTCACTGCCTTGTGGGTTAGACCTTTAGGTCAAAGGCTCCGGGTGTGGCCCCCTAAAAAAACCACCTGTGTTGGTTTGGGCATCTCGGCAGTATCCCATCCCTCATACAGATCAAATGAGAATTGTGTGGCGCATATATATCTGGTGCCCCTTTGTGCCAATATTTATGTGTTTAAATAAATAAAATAAATAAATCGGTTATAAATTAGGTTTTATCAAAAAGTAAAGCTTGATTTAGTGTATAACAAACGAATATCGCGTTATTCAAAAGTTGGTGTCAATTTAAAAGATCAAAGAGAACTGAAATAATAAGTCAAATCAATGTATCGTTACTGAGAAATGATTAAAAAGATGACTTAAGCAAATGCAAATATTCACATGGTATTGTTTGTTTGAATCTTCCCATTGATATTTAGGACGGCGGTCGACTGCAATCGATAACGCGATTGCGTTTGAAGCGAAAGGTACTGGGTTCGAGTCGCAGAGTGAACATCAACTCTGAGATGCAGGTACATCCAGTTGACGAGTCCCAAATAAGACAAAACGTGTGTCTTGGATTCCACTGATAGCAGCTATCTATCTTTGCTTAAAATGCAATCATTATTCAGTCATGCGACGTTTGTTGATACGTATATTCTGGAAATAGGTACAAAGGAACATAAACAGCTAATATGTTGCAGGTCAACATTTTTAAGCAGTGTACATTTACTATATTAAATAGTTTTGGATGTAAGACTTTCAGATCTGATAGTTAGCATATCACGATTCAACCACTAATCGGTAATATAAGCTCCCGTAATATTTGGAAATTCTGACTGCTGGACTACTGAAGGTACTGTAATCGACAACAAACCTCGATGTTTCTGGTTTTTTTTATCGAGTTTGTCCTTATAGAGCGTCCTAAACTAGAACTATACATATAAATTGTGCTCCATGATTTTCGGTAATTGTCCAGATAATTGTTAATCTGTGATGCAGACTATGTTTAAATACTCAAAAAATCACTTTCAGCAAAAATGAATAAACGTTGTGAATGAAGTTTTTCATGTTTTTTTTTCTTTGGTTTGATTATTATCTATGCTTAAAAATAAGCTTTTCTTTTTTTGTTATTTTTATTATGATATAGGCCTGGAACTTATATAGCACGATTGCATGCTATTGATGTGGATTCAGCAGAAAATAGTCGTTTAACATATGGGATTAAACCAAATGGGCATACAGATATACAATCATTATTTGAATTAGATCCGGTAACAGGTGATGTAATATTAAAACGTTCATTAGATGACAATATGGATTCATTAAAGATAAAAGAAAGTGGAAACGTCAAAGATCGTAACTCAGTTAATATTCATAGTAGATCTATTCAAGAAATGGAAATTAATCGTCGAAATCAATCGACTAATACAATAAACAAAACAAATTTTAAACAAAATGAATTAATGAATAAATTATATGAAAGTCAAATGGCATATAGTTTAGTTGTTACAGTAAGTTTAATTATTCTTAGGATTGTGAATAGTTTTCTGAAACATTTAGATTCTGAATATGAACTACTATTTATAACTTACCAAGTAGTATTCTAATGAACGAACAGTAATTTAGTAAAATGTGGAAATCATACATCAACGATATCAGTTGAACATCTTCTATCAGTTTTCATTGACATGCTTCATTATTCTCTAAGCTCTGTTGTTATTACAATAAGTTTTAGTTACCCATTCTGTTCTCTTCAATTGAATCTTCTCAATCTTCTACTAGTATACATTCCACTCTGGATTAGTGCTACATACTACTTATATCTGTCAATATAAGTAACATGCACCACAGTGTGACTAACTAGCTGTTTTAAAAAGTTGTATTTCTACCTATAAGAGGTTATAATTTTAATAACAACTAAAATTTAATTCACTTGGTGTTGTATACTTGTATCTTCCCATTTTTATTTAGGACTGCAATCGATCAGTCTCATGTTGGCTATGTGCATCCTGTGCGGACTGCTTCCACTTCTAGTCACTATCCATCTTTGCTTATAAAGCTTGTGACTTCAGGCACTATCGAGGCAGTCCGCACAGGATGCAGACATGCCAACAAGAGATTGATCAATTGCAGTCCTTAATAACAATCGTAAGATACAAGTATACAACACCAAGCGGATATAACTTCACCCCCATGGGCACAAGCAAATGACTATGAGGACTCAGTAGCTCAGTAGATAACACGATTGCGTTTGAAGGGAAAGGTACTGGGTTCGAGTCTCAGAGTGAACATCAACTTTGAGGTGCAGGTACTTCCAGCTGACGAGTCCCAAATAGGATGAAACGAGCGTCCTGGATCCCACTACTAGCCACTATCCATCTTTGCTTCTTAATTAAAATTTAAGTTACTCAATAATTTTAACCAACTGCTTCTTGATAGCGAACATATTTCTATTGATATTTTAGTTATATTAAACAACTGATATACCAGTTTTATTCTTCATTACATCTAGTACATCCGGTGTTCTTTGGGCTAACATTATTAACTTCGTAATGCCATTAACTAATATTCACTTCCCTATTTCAAATATCATGGAATAAAATAAAAATACATTATTTTAAAAGTTGAGATTATAAATCAATTGAAGCTAGACCACCATGGAAAACCTAGAAGCACTGGACGGCCGTTTCGTCCTATTGTGGGACTCCTCAAAAGTGCGCATCCACGATTCCACCTCGCGAGATTCAAACCCAGAACCTATCAGTTTCGCGCGCGAGCGCCTAACTACTAGACCACTGAGCGGACTGGCATCCAATGGTGTTAATGTCTAACTTCAACCAATACATGACAAAACCCGACAAAGATTAATATTCTCAAAGTTATGAAATATAAACCATTACAAGTATTCAGTATGCTAGTTGAAAGTAATTGAAAAAGTAAAAAACAAGTTGATTTTGGAATGTTTTACCTCTATATTGTTAGTTCATGTGTTCATCAGTAAATAGAAGTAAATATATTCAAGGTCATTTATTTAATGTCATGACACTATTTTGACTTAGTTCAAAATCATTTCTTTGCTAATGGGATATTTAGACCATTACTATCAACAGTGATTGATCCTTCATTAATAAGTAGATTTTTCAATTACTGACCTTCTAGTTTCGAACCTATTCCTGGTTCTGGAAAACTTGTTTATTTTACTATTCAACATTCTTATTATGGGTGTTCCAGCCAAAAACATCTGGTGAAGACTACTGTGAGACCTAGTGGTATTTCTGGAACGGATTCCATTTTTACAAAGCTCACAAACCAATCGCGTGAATGCGATGTAGTGAGAATCACGGCCCCACAGATCTTTGTATAAATAATGGTATCGCACCAAAGGAGCAAGTAGAGAAGCTTGTGATTTTACTTCCCCCTGATTTTTATAGTCTACTACGTAACACACGAATTTTCTTCCGAGTATTACTTGACATGCATGCAGGTATACATACCCTATGAGGTAATGTACGTTACATGCACACTATTAACACACAGGTTTTACCCCATGCATCCCATAGCATACACACAGGTATATTCTCCCACCTGGGAGGGTAGATGTTCACCGCTCCCAAAGAAAACGGATTCGCTACACTAGAGTGGCCCGTACACATTATATGCACATCAATCACACCATGGCTACTGCCCCAGTATTTCATGATGCACATATAAGCATAAACACTCTCTCGGGGGAGGTTGTGGGTCGCCTCACCCTAGTATATGCTACCACCTTTTTATTATGTCTTGGACCTGACAGATTGGCCGCAGATTTTATTAGACATTAGACAGACATTTTTGAAGTCCAACGTTTCCTTTGTACGAAACTTCATGCGTACCCTTTGCAAATACCATAAATACTTTAACTACTTAGGTCCAAGAATTTCCGCAATTCTCATAGGTCAGCATTATCAATCTTTAAATCTGGTACTGAATCAATATATATCCTATATGTGATTCCTAATTATGTAATATATTTGACTAACTTGTCCTGAAAGTGATCAAGAGATAAATATAGTCCAGAATAAAAGTTTCTAAACACATAATAATGACTCATGATTTCAAGTATATATAAAAATCACTTAAAATATCCACAGAAAACCCCCTTATCATATGCTCACTAGTGACTGGCTCCATGAAGTATTTCATGGAGTTCTAGTAAGAAGCAGTGACCAGTGGAGTTCAACCAGGTCTGTTGGGAGATATCAACTCAATGAAGACATTGGTGAATGGTTGCTCCACTTCGTTGATTGGTTGAAGTTAGACATTAACACCGTTGGATGCCAGCTCAGTGGTCTAGAGTTAAAGTGCTCGGGTGCGAGACTGACAGGTCCTGGTTTTGATTTCGCGAGGCGGGGTCGTGGATGCGCACTGCTGAGGAGTCCCACAGTAGGACGGGACGGCCGTCCAGTTTTTCCAGGTTTTCGATGGTGGCCTAGCTTCAATTGGCTAATGATTTCAAGTATATATAACATAATAAAACAGTCAACAAATTAATTCAAAGTGGAAGTAAACTGCAATACCTTTAATGTATAAGATAATCTCTTATGTTCGATGTAGCAGAATATCTCTGTCATTGATCGATCACGACTTTTTTTTTTGATATATTAAAATCTGCAACTTAATTATGATCTAAACATTTCCTTTTTTAAAATATATTTTTTTCTTAACTTACAGGTAACAGATAATGGCGAACCACCGTTGAAATCTTCTACCATTTTAAGAATTCTATTTACACCACCATTTTATCCACCGAGTGATTCAAAAGAGTCACCAAATCCTATGATAATAAAACATTCAGTTCGACACAAATCATTAAACAATCATCCTGACTTTACTAAAGGTCAATCTATATCAAATGAATTCGATTTCGATACACCAGTAGAAAATGAATTAACTGGAATCGGTGTACTACTTGGATTAGTAACAGCTATTGGTTTATTTGTTTGTTTTTTAATTCTTGTCATAATGATCACTTTTTATCAAAGTCGAAGATTAAGTGAACATAGAAAACAATTAATTGAAAGAAGAAATCAAGCATATAATCAACATCATGTAGAACAAACACATCAGTCACAGTTACAACAACAACAACAACAGAATCAACAAAGTTCAGAGTTGGTTCAACTTTCAACTGTATCACCGTCAATCAATACACAATCACCTCGTTATATGCCACATTCAATTCTTCGTCATATTCCTGTAGAACAATTAAATAAATCTGATAGAAACTTAATGGATTCATCTCGACAATATTATTTACAAGCATTAAATGAAGTAATGCCAAATTCACAAAGTGAATTAATGACTAGTTTTACAACACTTTGAAGATGTACGTTTTTTCTTTTCCTTTCTTTTTTTTGGGGGGGGGGAGGGGTGTATGTATTTGCGTACGGTTCGCTTTCTTCGACTTCTTCCTTTAGCTTCATTTTATCTTGTCAATGTTAATTTCTTTGTTTACTGATTTGTACATTGAGAAATTTAATAACGATTATCAGTTTGATAAATTAGGTTATACATTTGTTGAGAATTATAATTTATCCTAAAAAAAATTTATAAAACGGCTATTTTGAAGTGATTTAGATAAATTAATTTTTCAGAGGGGGTTTTGTCGAGAATTTAGTATTTTCACTGTTGAAATCATGAGTCGATTG
>NW_017386028.1:802707-849592 GCF_000237925.1 Schistosoma mansoni | reverse complement strand
CAATCGACTCATGATTTCAACAGTGAAAATGTTAAAAAAAACAATTATTTTTTGTTATTTTGATGATGATGATGGTGGTCACAATTTGTGTAAAGTGCTGTAAATATATGGGGTAGGTAAAGAGAATTCATGGAATAAAAGTTAGAGTAGTTCAATTAACTCTAGTATAATCAATAGTATTGTTAGTAGTAGTAAATCGAAGCAAAAAGAAAGAAAATCGAGAAATAAGAATAATAAAGTGACATTACAATTTACAATGTAAATAAAGTAAATATTAGCGATAAATATGCCTTTGGGAATGATAGATAATGTCACATCGTGCAAGGTGGTCGTATAAAGGTTAAAACTCTATTACTAATATTATTGAAACTACTAGTCAGTGACTCAGAGAACTGATCTTTTGACATGGTTTGATCATCCTTGACCTTTTCTCAGTCTATTATCTTTTTTGTAAAACATCCCAATCGCTAAGCAATACAATTACAAACATTTCACTATTTTCGTATCTAATTGAGACGCGATAAACAGTCCTTTATTACTAATCAAGTCCTAATGATTAAGTTATAGTGTGGTCGCTAGTCTAGGTATCTCGTCGCTGCTTGAATAGCTCAATGTAACGTCTAAGTCTGAAGAGATGGTTAAAGTATGTCCAAATCCCACGTGAAGCATCAGTTCTCCTAAGATTACAGATATCCCTTATTTACGTATGCCGAACAGCACTTAACCTACGTTTCGAGTTTCCTGTTAACCACTTCCAATTACCTTATAGGGGCCATAGATCTGACTCCAATGAGATCGTATGAATGATTGTTGTCAAAATATACATCCTGTCTATCCTCGTATGTAATAAATGACTTAATCCGCGTTGGTGAATAATGGAGTTAAATAAGTCGAATACGAGAATGGATTTCGAATACGTATATTTTGTACACTCATTGATCTGGAAAGGAAATCAGAGAGATAAAGCGAATAGAAGAGAGAGAAGCAGAAATGACATGCATTGGAGATGGCGGGTAAGCCAATTTGCTTTAATCAAGCGTTAATCAATATTTATAGTCAGGCAAGAATAAATGACAGACATGTGATAAATAGGATAAGAAGTGTACACACACATACGCTCGTATAAAAAATAGTCAGGGTGAATAATTAACAAGGTCAAAATGCCACTCAAGATGGGTAGGTATATTGGCTTGTCCTGAAGCTATAATAAGGTATATGGGCTTAACATATCAACCGACACTACAGCCTGATGTAATCCAATTGTACAAGATAAATATGTTTTATATTCATCAGTAGAATTCCTAAGTGCATGTGCTTGTTTAAAGAGATTCTTGGAATTATTAGTGTCGATCGTAACAATCAGTATTGCTATAATGTTATATGACACAATGTGAGAAACAATGACATGAATCGAACTATGAAGAAGCTTAAGTTAGTTGTAAGCTTATTTGTTTAAATCTACTGTTTAAGCAAATTATTTTTTTATTTCATTATGATATCAGTTATAAAATCCTGATCTTAAATTCTTGAATCTTATTATCATACATTAATTCCCATGAAACTTTAATGCTTCAAGAGTCAAATTCTCTTCCCATCAGTTACGACAAAAGAGTTATCAATGAATGGTAAAAATAAATTACATTATTACAATAACTTATTATGTCTGATCAATAATATCACAAAAATTAAATTAAGCTAGATGTAAGTTATAATGAAACAACATGATATACTGACTCTGGACCAAAGTATTGAGTATATCTAATTGAACTGAATCTGTCAATCATTTGGAAATGAAACATACAACTACTGGCGCCTTCAGAATGTAATTACGTTATTATAGCGGAAAAAATCTAGCTTAATATTAAAAACATTTTTAAAAATTACCAAACCTTCATTAATGTAAACAACAGTTATTTAATATATTCTGAAATGTAAAACATTTAAACAAAAAGAGAAGCTTATGTTTAAAGTACTTGCAGGATTAGAATGCTTGTATTATGTACATTATTAATGCTTACTAGCAGTTGTGTAGATATTGAATCATTTATCTTGTATTGGCTTGGCTTCGTTAATCAATCACCTTGATAACCGTTATTATATAAATCTCAAAGATGTTTGAAATCAAAAGGAAATAAGAAGCGGCAACTACAGTTTATTAGCGTATAGCACAGATCACAAGGCTACAAGCACATCGAGTGAATTCGAAGCAGAGAGGTGAATGAGCGTGCGGAAAAGGGAATACAGAGGTAAATTTATAGTCGAATCGAACCAAGGCGCAGCTAGTCTGGGTAAAGGCTAATAATAGGATTCTAGTACATGGAAAACAGAATGAATGATCGAGCGATATTTAAGCGATTAACATTTAACCTAGAGAGAGATATGCGCGTAGGCTATCATGTGATCATGCGTACACGTTTATACAGACGTGACAGTGATCATAATAGAACAAACAAATAGACGAGCTGTTAATCTTCGAATAACATCGTCTGTAAATTAATAAAAGCAGTTACTTAAATTTAATCATAATTGAAATTGATTGTAAGAGAGTTGTTATGTTCTATCTATCTTAGTTTCAGTCATAAAAGGATTGTAACTAACTCTACATATGTACAGCATAAATACAGTATACTTCATAGAGCACGTTTGGCATTCATCATTTACACAACTGAGACGTGCCTATCTAGAAGAAAATAATTATTACAAAGACATTTATTAACACAATAAATTTTTTTTTGATTTTAACTTTGTCAACTAGTACCAACACTGATCTCGTCAAAAACATATTCAGTTTTCAATATTTGCTCAAATTGTCATTAGACAAACTGACCATAGCCATAGTGACTAATATAAATAGATACTCTGGTGTCTATGTCCTTATAATCAATACATAATTTGAGGTGGCTTTATGAAAATTATGTATACATCGTAGATGATTTTAGTAAAGAACTAAGGTCAACTAATGATCTATTTTATTTTAGAGAATACAAAATAACTACCATATTTAAGTAGTATATTAACATTCGAAGTATTTAAGAACCTTTTGAGAGAAATGTAATTTGAAAATCATGTGAAAATTGAAAAATTAGTAAGAACGGTGAAAAAAAATCTCGTTTTTTTTACACATTAAGATAAAATCTTCCCAGTTTCATCTAAGTTAATTGCATTATAGTGAACAAGAACATGAATGGGGATAGTCGAATGTATTTGACACGAAATTAATAGACTATCTCACTGAAATCTAACAACCATACAGTAAACAGTTAATTTGTAAGCTATTAATCAATTGTCTTAATCTTGACCGTTCCTTCTGCAAATATCAGTTCATAGTCTTCGATTATTATTGTTCATGCATTTTCATACCGATTGCGTTTCGTTTCCATTCTTTCCTAATCGATCCTCTACTGAAATACATTCACTGCCTGAACATCGTCATATACTACTTGTGAGGATATAAGTAGCCCACACCACGGTATTTGTCTCAAGTAAAGGCTTATAAAAATCACAAATGACTTGATTATTTATGAAGGATCAAAATTGAAAGTTGTTTATTTACACATTATGAGAGTTATTCTTACATTTCAAGGTTACCAAACTCTCTGTCTTGCATTCATTTGTTTTCGTTACATACTGCTATCCTCTTCAATTTTCGAAAATCGTGTTCACTAAAAGCCTATAAAAATCTATTATTCTTTTAACAATGTAATTTATAGATTACTCATATGCGTCTTTATGTGTAAAGTGATTTCATGTTTGAATAAGCATTGTGTGATGGGTGCTACTGATGTCAACATATATAAGTAGTATGTATCATTAATCGAAAGTGAAATGCATGGAGGAAGAATGTTAAGAAGGTCAAAGAAAAGAGAACGAGAACAGAGAATGATTGCTGTGGAAATGAAGGAACAATGAAGTCTGAGACGATTGATTGACGTTTTGCAAAGGAAGTATATGGTTCCCAGACTTCACTAAAAGATTTTGTAATTCTGATTTCGAATACACTCGATTGTTCCCACCTGTGTTCTTGTGACGAATACTAAGCCTGACTACAAGGCAGTTTTACTTTCTACGCTGTATAATAAGGTAGATTTCGTGCAAATAAGCATGATAATGTTTCTTAAGTCTGTTTGATTCTTCCATAAAGTGTTAGGCCACTTCAAGAACTTTCAGACTACATCTAAAAATTCCGTTCATTATTATTATTATTTTTGAAATATATTCAATTTTTCACCGTTTTTCAAAGTACTATTTAATTTTCTTTAGATTCTAGTTAGTCAATTAGGATGTCTACGTATGAAGACAACCAGCTAGAATTCACTGCATATTTTCATGATTAAGTTTATCGATTTTCTTCAATGATAAAATACATACAAGTATGAAGTTCCTCCAGGATTTTATCTGCAAACTTCATTGTAAAATATATTTACATCCGCCAATAGTATTGTACTCATTGAAATCAGAGTTGTTTAAATCATTTGACACAAAATAATACTATGAATAACCTGGTTGACTAGGAATGTTATTTTGGTGTTATTATTATGATGTTTCTGAAAGTAAGCATCAATATCTGTTAATAATTAGCCTCAATAAACTGCTTTGCAACCTAGACAAAGTAAAGCAGCGCATAGTCAGCTGGAATTTAATGTGAGAGTTACTTTGTTTAAGTCCCAACGCAATCAACCAGTTGATAAGTCGCAAATAGACATCTATTGCCAACTGCACCCATATATTTCAGTCACCGCTAGCGTTCACTTACTCTTTTGAATCCATTTAAGTCATTTAATTGTTAGTTCCATATAGAGTAACACTGTCAGAACATATCTGACTGCTCCTAGTTAAGAAACGAAGTATCCAATATTTATGAAAGACATATTACTCATTTCATTTCAGAATCATTGACTAAAGCCAAAATACAAAAGAACAACTCATCGATAAGCAATAACCGCTTTATTATTAAAAACTTCTTTATGATAAAGTTTTAAATTTTCTATAGTTGAGATCATGAGTCAATTGAACCTAGACCACCATGGAAAACCTGGAAGCATTGGATGGCCGTTTGGTCCTATTGTGGGACTCATCAGTAGTGCGCATCCGCGATCCCGCCTCGCGAGGTTTGAACCCAGGACCTATCAGTCTCGCGCGCGAGCACTTAACCGATAGACCACTGAGCAGGCATCCGATGGTGTTAATGTCTAACTTCAACCAATCCACGAAATTGCGGGACCAACTTCCATTAAACTGAGGTAGATACCTATCTCTACCTGACATGGATTAACTCCACTGGTCACGACTTCGCATTAGAACTCCAGGAATTACCTCACGGAGCCAGTCACTAGTGAGCATATGACCTGGTAATCTAAACTCTAACAGACATCAAAATGGCTTACCAATCAAACTTAGAATTACCCATCTGTTTTCAATTTGTCTCAAACCTTTCAACAATTTTAGATAGACAGAATAACACTTATTGGCTTTTAGTAATTTCCCTGTTATAAGTATTCATAATGAAAATAGCCATCTAATTGAAATTACCATAACTAAATAGAAAAAAATTACCTGTTGGGGTGTGATCCCCTAAGAAGACCATCCGCTTAAGTTTGGGCGCCCAATCAGTATCACAGCATCAGCATAAATCAATGAAAACTAATACTAGCCTCATTGTTATTGTGTGGCGTATATATATATATATATATATACATTTGTTTCTCCCCCCCCGTGTACAAATATTTATGTGTTCAAATAAATAAATAATAAGTTACACAGAAACAAAACTAATTTAATGTAAATGCATGAAGATTATTCATGTTCCCTTTAATTGTTTTCAAAAGTAATTAAATCATAATTATTATTTAGATATTTCAAATTTATTTTTGGCAAATGTTTTTTTTTCAAAATAGTTTTCATTAATATTTACATAAAAATAACATTAAAAATAAAAATTCTCATCATATAATTGTATTAAAAATAAAAAAATAAAAAAACTAGGGGGATTTGTAGTAGTATTGTTATATCCCGAAGAGAATTATGAATGGTAACTTTGAGAACTATTTATGGAGCAATATGATATGTATATTTCCTATTGTATAATTGTCAAGTAACTAAACTATTCATATTCGTGGTCTTCTTATTATAAGCTTTATTTTGATCTATAGATCATTATTGTACGATTTACCATTCTTGAGTTATACCCAGTCTATTGATTACTGTTCTCCCTATTCACAGCCTCATTTGGCCAAATCTTGTACAAATGTTATTTCCTATTTTATGGTACCATGTGGTCTGTTTGCTTGGTATATAAACCCAGTATGTTTGTAAATAATGATTCATATTGCACAGGCTGTTATTGGTGTTCTGGACTTAACTGGTTGGGCTAGACAGAAAGCAGGACTGATAAATACTCAAGACTACTCATACAGCTTTTGTGTATCGATGGGTGATCAATAAAAACACTGCTCTTTAATTGGCAACCTTATAACGTTCATATATTAAAGAGGGCACGCACGCAATCGATATAACAAGTATTTATAATGATTTAAGTAGTAAACAACTAGGATCCTGAAAATATTTCAACTTGTACTTCATTCTTAATTTACAAATTCATATTTTTGTTAGTAGAATTTCAATGAAATGATCAGTTATCTTTTAGAAGAATGAAATTGTTTTAGTGAAGAAAGTTTTCTTTTACACAATATCATTTTCTGCTATATAATAGAGGACAGAACAAACCAGATTCCATCCAGTGGAGGAAGAAATAAGGAAGAAGCTCTGCAAGTGGATACGACACACATTGAGGAAATCACCCAACTGCGTTACAAGGCCACCCCTCACTTGGAGTCCTGAAGGTCAAAGGAAAAGTGGAAGACTGAAGAACACATGACGCCGAGAAATGGAGACAGACATGAGAAGAATGAACAAAAGTTGCATAGAACTAGAAAGGAAGGCACAGGACAGAGTGCGTTGGAGAATGCTGGTCCGCGGCCTATGCTCCATTGGGGGTAGCAGGCGTAATGAAGTAAGTAAATAATATAATAGTTTCGGAAGTAATAAAAATAATAATTTGGACGGTAACTTCAAAAACGAGTCGATAACGTGATGGTATTTGTAGCGAATGGTATTGGGTTCGAGTCATGGAGTGAATATCAAGTCTGCGATGCAAGTATATCCATATGACGAGTCACAAATAAGACGAAACGCTCGTTATGGATTTCATTGCTAGCCACCATCCATCTCTGTTTATAATGCTTGTTATTTAAGGAAAGATTGAAGCAATCCGTACCGGATGCATATATACCAATAAGTGACTGATCGATTGCTGTCCTAAAAACCGATAGAAACATTCAAACAACCAATATAAAATGAATCAGAAAACAACTGTTTATATTACAAAAGAGTAGAAAACGGAGAATAGGACAATGATTAGAACAAACGACTTGGCAAATTTGACCATGACCCCTTTGTACACAGAGGTCAGGTTTGAATACCTGTAGCTTCAGCTGTGCATAAATTGATTATCCAAACTTTTTATGAGACAATCCCTTTAGCTTTCTAGATGATCATGAACAACTGAACTAGAGTTGACCATCTGTTGAAGGATTGAACTATCGACAGATTCCCATTCTTCTTTGGATAGCTAACCAGGGCAGGGCTCAGATATTCATTTACCAAGTGCAGGTATGTACATTTAGCTTAACCTACTCCACAAAAGCAGACAAACTGATAGGTGAGAAATGATGTGGCCCTAAGCTGATTTCGATCTACTTTCTATTCATTTTTATTATGAGGTCAGACAGTCACAAAGTAGAACCTGGTACGTATGTACATCAGTTCCCGTTACCACATCCCATTTGCACAGAAAGATGGAATTGTCAGATCAAATCCAACAATACTAAAGGTAGTAGCAGTTATCAGTGATAACAGAGAAGACTAAGCATCAAAGATACAATTTAAGAAAAGAAAATTTAGATTTGTGAAGTAAAAACGAAAAATTTAAAAGGAATTTATGTTCTCATAATTTGAGGGAATTCAAAGAACGGATGCGCCTGCGCCATTCTAAACCATTTTTACCCATATCATTCAAAGTCTTTAACCACTGGTTATGATAATCAGGCGGAGCCGAAGAAGGTAGTCTACATCTATGAACGTTGTCCAGTCCACTTGTCAGTTACTTTATGGGCTAAAACCATATTTTGGTTTGGCTGCGTAACACATGTAGAAACCACCTCAGTTGATGAAGATCTACTACTTCATCAATTGATTTCTGGTCTTTAGTCAGTAAACTAATTACGTTTATAAAAAAATTACTTCAGATTGCATGAAACATTAGTTCTTATCGTCTATTTATTACACCTAATAGTGTTAATGCATGTATGACATTTGTAAATAGTTTATTTTGCATCAAGAAAAAAGCCTATTTAAATACAGTATTTTAACTGACATTTTATAAACATATTGCAATTTAATTTAGTTTTTGTCCTCTAATAATGTCTATCTCAAAGGTGTGTTCATTCATTTTACATCTTAGTCGCCTGCCGATTTTGGCGAACTTGATCTTATAAACACGAATACTGGGTTTCACTATTAAATAACTCCCTTTAGGAGTATCTACTTTCCAAGTAAATTTACTGTGTTAGTAATTAAATGATGTTCGTATTTATTTTAAACTAACCGCTAACTACAGAGATGTAAATGTTTACTACTATGATTTTCATAGATCTACCCGTTTAATATCTCGAGTTTAGCTCATCCAGTTAAAATATTTTATGATATAGTATTCACTTTAATTGTACTGATCTATACAGCTTGTTTTATACTGAATATGTATGTTGTCTAATTGCCTTCTTCTCAATGTAACAGTTTTAAAATTTTTCAATCTCTCTTACTCTCTTTCATGTATAACTGGAAGCTTAGAATATACATGACAATTCTAACAAATCCGTTTCAAATCTACTTTTTATAATATAACGGATCAAGCAGTCTTAAAGAAGTTAAATTTTCCGTGTTAAATTCCAACCTATTTACAAAGAATATGTCATAAGGAATAAAATTTGTATATCACAATGATTTATATATATATAATCCGTTGGCCTTCGTTAAGTAGGCTCATCAAGTTAACCATATATGATTTATAGTTAAGCAGTAGTATCCATCTGATATGAATACGCGGATTGGCAAAGCGAAAGCAGGATATTTACAACTAAAGAACATCTGGAACTCAAAACAATTGTCAACCAACATCAAGATCAGAATTTTCAATACAAATGTCAAGACAGTCTTACTGTATGGGGTAGAAACTTGGAGAACTACGAAAGTCATCATCCATAAGATACAGGTGTTTATTAACAGTCGTCTACGCAAGATACTTCGGATCTGTTGGCCAGACACTATCAACAACAACTTACTGTGGTAGATAACAAACCAGATTCCATCCAACGGAGGAAGAAATCAGGAAGAAGCTCTGGAAGTGGATACGACACACACTGAGGAAATCACCCAACTGAGTCACAAGACAGGCCCCCACATGGAATCGTCAAGGTCAAAAGAGAAGTGGGAGACGAAATAACACATTACACCGATTAATTGAGAAAGACATGTGAAGAATCAGCAAACGTTGGCTAGAATTAGATATGAAGGACAGAGTGGGTTGGAGAATGCTGGTTGACCGCCCATGCTCTATCGGGAGTAACAGGCGTAAGTAAAGTAAGTAAGAAAGTAATACCCATCTAGTTTTGTTCTATATAGTATCAAGTCGGAAATATATCTATATATAACATAAATGTTAATCCTAGTTTTTCAGGCGAATAACTTTTATCCCAGAAAATAATGTCTATACAAGTATAAGTATATTCTACCGGATATAATGAATTTCAATTCATCTAATCACATATCAATATTATTATATTCTCTTCTATTATATTCTTTATAGTATAGTTGTATAGTTGTTGAATATAACCATTATGTAATACAGATGTTATTTAGTTTATAACAAGATTCTATTTGAACTAAAAAAAAACACAAAAATGTTTCTTTTTTTACAGAAGACTATTAATACACCTCTAGTTTAATCGACCTCATCATACAAAATAGAATAAAAAAAATGTTCACCGGAAATGGATTATTCTACTCATTGAAATGTTGTGCTTGTTTTGCTTCTTTTTTTCTGGCGTTCTCGTTGTTGCTGTTGTTGTTTGCATTTATGACTTCTTTTTGAATTTGGATAGTTTACTGTCTTCATTAATAGAAGAATGTATATTCGGCTATTATTAATATCAATACCCTTCTTGATGTTACATTTATGGTAATATAGTTACCATTAAAATATTAAATAAATGATATTAAGATACTTTTTAGCAATTAGGGTCTTAGTTGAGATTAATTCCTGACTGAATTATGTTTACGTTTAAAAAGGAAGGAAAAAAAGTTGAAAAACTTGTGCATAATTATTTTTAGATATTTGCATAATCTGACGATTGTTTTCTTTTTTTGGTTAATAATGAGGATAAATTAAGGCTGGAATGAATACAGAGACGATTTACACTGATTGTACCTTGACTTATAATTGTAGATGTAATAAACTTGGGCTCAACTCTTTATGGAAGAGGAGACTCAAACTAAATCTTATCTTCTTCTTCAAATGCTTAACAAACTATCCGTCACATCCAACCAAGCAATTCAATATGCAGAAACTTCACATTACGACATTCGTAACCGTTTGTCACTGGCGAAACAAACATATTTTAGATCTTCTCTCTATATGAATTACTTTACCTGTAAATTTTTTTAGACTCTGGAATAATCTACCACAATCCATCCGTACGATAAAATCTCTCCCATTGTTTGTTCGCTGCACTGATGCATACTGCTCCTCTGAAAATGCATGCAATGTTCTAGCGCCTGTAAGTGTATCTTACTCCACAAGTGAGATTATAGGAACCTTAAGTGTTTAATCATTTACCTGCTATCACTTTACATTAACAATGTCCCTAGCAACCTTAACTTATTTGAACAATAACCAAAAAGAACAGTGGTAAACCTGACCGGTATATTTTGGCAATCATTGCTTTGTTGTTCCGTGCTCTCTGTTTTAATTTTACTTTCTCTAGTTGTAGATATTTATTAATAATCCGTCCTGGTACTGGAAATAACCTTAAAGAACACTGTTCATAAATCATCAGTCTATCCTTTTAAGAAAAAGATAGCTGATGAATTGGATTGATGTGATACATGTCATAAATACACTATTAAACAATTACTAAACCAGCAAACATAAAACAATCTTATATCTCATGTTTGTTCTCTACATTAAATGTTGCTATTTATATCAAACTGATCATGCCTGTAAACTGGTGTGAATTCTGTAATTATTATTATTTTCAGAATATATATGTATTAATAGTTTCTAAGGAATTATTTTATTTGAATAAGATTTCTGTCGTTGAACTTACTTTATATATGGGGTACTATAAAGAACTAGGGGGGGGGAGCAATGAACATGGGATCTGTTTATTTAAAGCCTTTTAAAAACTAATATACGTTTCATCATGGTTCTATTTTGAATTATATGTGTAAACAAATCAACACTAAAAAAAATTAAATTAAATAATAGAACCGCAGAGATAAAATATTTGACTGAAAACATCTTAAGTCAATAAATCAGTTAGTGATTATATGTAACATTTTACTATTTTCTTTCAAAGAGATATAATTCGAAGTTGACAGAAGAGATGATTAGTGTAGTTCTTGGAGTGAATTACGTATGAAATGAAAACCTTTCAATTATGTAAGTCTATTATTATTCTACAAGAACTTTCGTCTAAATTAGAGCGAATAGTTTCACAGTATTTGGGCGCTGTAAGAGTCGATGTAAGACATTTCCTTGAAAACGCTTAGACCAGATTACCAAGGCAAAAGGTTGGATTTATTTCAAATTTATTCGCTGTGATTTTACAAATATATTATTCCTATTTAATGGCTATTATTATTAATTTCAATGGATTTTTATTTATTGAGTTCTGACACTAAACTCTTTATTCAGCTTCAAATTATCAGTCATTGAAGTTTGTATTCAGATGTAAATGACAAAATTACTAATCATTTCGGAATTTACTGTTTAAATTTTTACGTGTAATCGTAAATCTTGCATTCCTAGTCTTTTTAAATTCCCCTATAGCATGAGCTTTGCAATTGCTGTCCATAGCTTCCTCTAAATAAACTCTTTCAATAAATAAGTCATATTATTTAATGAAGCGGAACTGTACATGAATATCAGATTCAAAAGGTTATGGTAACACGAGACTCAAACAAACGTAGATTTTGACTTAGATTTTGTTGGAAAGTATCATGATATTACTTGAGTTTTGGTTGAGTTATCTTTCCAGTTTATAATATATCAGTGAATGTATATTTGAGATGTGCAAATCGCTATGGCCACATGTTCAAATGAGCAAAATTGTGGCAACCCTTCTATATCAATTATTTATTAGTATTGTGGTTACAAAAGTGTCTATGGGGTGAACTTATAGGTTGCTGTTCAATTATAACCATCTGGTTCTAGTAGAACAATTTTCAGTTCAGGTCTAGTTTCACTTTCATAATAGACACTGTAAAATCACGATACTTTTTACATAAACCACACACTAAAAGAGGCTTTTAATTATTAAACCTTCCATAATCTGAAACAGATGATACCTAGTGAGAACTAAAATATTGCTAAAATGAACTTAAATCGCCAAGTCATGAAAACATTTTATCAAAACGAATAAATCATATTTATTTGTTTAACTACTCATGAGTAGTATAAAATACATTGTTGATTTTTCCGTCGGAAACAGGGTCAGAATTAAATGTGGGATGAAATATTTAAAATTGAAACTACAAAAAGAAATGTTAGATTATAAGAATAATTTCAGTCAACAAATTTCGAACAACGGACGAACAGTTTATTTTGCGAATTCAATGTTCACACAGGAATCATATAGCTAACGATTTAAGGTACACAACAAACTGCTTGTTTGTGCAAAACTGATGTGCATTTAACAGAGATTATTGTAAATCATACTAAAACAACTGAAACTTATGGAAGCTTAGAACATATTAACACATTCTGTAGAATAATTAAACTGAATTGCATATACATATTTGAATATTACTGTACAATTTCTCTTCCTTCAATTGAAGACTTTGTTTGTTCACAATAATAATCAACTCGTTCTACGTTATCCCTAATTAATATCATCATTAATCACATTATACTATGAGCGTCGACATACTAGAGTTTGCTTTAACACTCTCTTCTCTGTAATGCATTCTTTTGACGTTGCAAAATTTTTATTAATAATCATTATCAGTTACACATTCTGTAAATATTTGCATTTTGGAATGATGATTTATTATTTACTTACTCCTGTTAGTCCACATGGAGGAGCATAGGCCGCTCGTCAGCATTCTCCACCAAACTCTAGCCTGGTCAATCTTTTCCAATTCTTTCTCTATTAGTCGAATGTTTAGAAATACTTGTACACTTTTGATGATGGCTGTGATAGTTCACCACGTTTCAGCTCCGTACAGTGGAACTAACTGTCCTGATAATCGTATTGGAGTTTCTGATTTTGATGTTGGCTTGGAGAGAGTTGTTTTGGGTTGCATATATCTTGTTCAGCTGTAGGAATGCTGCCCTTACTTTACCAATCCTCGCCTTTCCATCTGCATCAGATCCTCCTTGTTCATCGATGATGCTACACAGATACGTTCAAAAGTCTCGCCATCAAGTGTGATTGTGCTGGTGTTCCCCGTGTTGTATTTAAGGATGTTGGTTTTTCTCTTGTGTATGTTGAGGCCTACTGATGAAGAACGACTTATTGTGGTTATACATAAGCGTGTATTGTAGTGGCTTGGCTTCGAGATAATTAGTCGGACTTCATTTATCAATCACTCTGATAACAGTTATTAAATTACTCTCAACGGTGTATGAATTCAGAAGGAAATACGAAGCGCCGAATACAGGTTATTATTGGATAACGCAGATAACAGAATTACAAGCACATCAAGCGAATTTGAGCAGAAAAGGTAATGCGCGCAAACAAGTAAATACAGAGGCGGATTCAGAGTCAAATCGAATCGGAACGAATCAATTAATAGGATTCAAGTACATATATATATGGGAAAGCGATTGATTCATCAAGCAATATTGAAGCGATAAATATTTAAGCTAGAGAGAGATATATGTGCGTAGGCTGTCACATGTGACCAAACATATATGTTCATATAGATAAGATAGTAATAATAATACAAAGAAACAAACAAATTGTTACTGTTCAAATAACACTGTCTGTTAAATAAGTTGTTAAAAGGATTTGACAAAATTAACCGTAAACAAAATTAATTGTAGGAGAGGTGCTATATATATATATATAATTATAGGGGGTTTCAACTTCAAACAGCATTTAAATTAGCTAAAAGTAATGTTGAAATGAGTTTTACGATATTCATTTTAACCATCTAAATTTATAAATTGACATTTTAGATGAACGGAGACACCGGAATTACTGATTAACAAGATATTCTAATTGTTTAAGTTATTTAACAATCTTGTAACTAAATGTGTGGTGTTTTGGAGATTTTTGGATTTTATTGAAGTCATGAATTGATCTAATTTCGAATACCACTAAAAAGGTGGATGGCTGTTTAGTTTTAGTACGGAACTCTTCAGAGTGCACATCCACATCTACCATGCAAGAATCGAACCCCAGACCGTGTAGTATAGGTTGCTATGTTAAGCTCATATACTTTATTCTAGACAATTCACCTGTCCATCATAAGTCATGTTTTCACCTTGTCAACTATTCACTCTTTTCTATATGAGCGTAGGCGTGTGTGTACACTTCTTATCCTACTTATCACATGTCTGTCATTTATTTTTGTCTGACTATAAATATTAATTAACGCTTGATTAAAGCAAGTTGGCTTACCCGCCATTTATCAATAAAACTATAGCGGCCGCTTCTCTTTGCCTTCTGATTTTATGCATCGTTAAGATTTGTATTATAACAGTTATCTAGGTGAACGATTACGAAGCATAGCACTACAACCGGTTTCACAAGTGAATGTTTAACTTCTAGAACACTGAGCCAGCATTCAACTTAATCGTTTACGTTTTTCTGGATATCGTATATAATCAAACATTGAACGGGATGCTTCTTACAAGTTTTTATGTAAACATTAATCATGCTTCCTCTTAAATTTATACAGCTAATTCTTTAAATATCTTCCATTACATTGAAGTTTTTTCTTTAATGATTATTTTTTCTTCAGCTATCTTCAACTCCTTCGGTTTGTGTTATTTATATCTTTTTCCCTGTAAACATTTAGGTCTATCCTATTCAATATAGAAGTTGCACTCTTACCCTATTGGTAAATACATTTTACAAGTTATTTAAGGAAATGTTATAGTATTTAATTGATTCATTTTTCATTTTGTAGATCTACTTCCTTATTATTATTATTATTATCATTATTATTAGTAGTAGTAGTATTAGTAGTAGTAGTATTAGTATTATTATGTTTGACCTGAGATGTAAAATCTAAATACAAAACAACATAATATAACAGTAGTAATTTGAAAATTGATTGAATTTTTCATTATTTTCTTCCTTTTTTTTGGTTCGGTAAAAATACCTTGTTCCTGAAATATATTTGAACTTAATAGAAATGTAAACAACAAAAATGTACATAGTGAAGTATATTAAAGCATAGATGTATTGTATTCAATAGTGATGTTATATAATCTAATGAAATAGTTATTTACTCTGAAGAAGTGAGTTACATTAGGTTACGAAAGTTTAGAAGATGTTTAAAGAATTAGCTGGATAGATTTAACAGAAAGTATTACTAATATTTACATAAAAATTTGTAAGAAGCATCCCGTTTAATGTTTGATTAAATACGATATCCTGAAAAATGTAAAAGATTGATTTGGATGCTGGCTCAGTGTTCTAGAAGTTAAGCATTCGCTTGTGAGACCGACGGTCTTGGGTTGTATTCTCACGTGGTAGACATGGATGTGCACTCTGATGATTAATTTATTTGAAACTATCAAGTCCAACGTTGACAGTGATATCTATAATGAAATAGTTGTTTCTCTGTTACAATTTCAATAACTTATTTGTTGTTATAGTACGGGGGGTGAATGAATTTTTATCGGTTTTAAACATTGATAGGCTTGATGAGATTGTTTGATTAATGTAAAAATGAAATGATGTTATTAACTGTATTGTATCATCAAATAACTCATTTTCGATTATTTTTTTAAAATGAACTCTTGCGAATTGATGTTTATGACTGCAATTGATCAGTCTCTTATTAGTATATGTGCATACTATAAGTATAGCCTTGATATTGTCCCAAGTCACAAGCAGATGCAGGTACATCCAGCTGACGAGTCCGAAATGGGGCGAAACGCGCGTCCCGAATTCCACTACAGCCACCATCCATCTTCGCTTATAGTGCTTCTGACTTAAGGCCTAGTTTTCTCTAGTTTGCTCTTCACGAGCTTTATTTAGGCTTCGAAGAATTATTGAAGCTAATATTTTAGACACTACATTGGTCAAACTGATCCCTCTGTGATTGTCGCAAGAGGACTTTTGTCCTTTCATATAGACTAGCACAATCAGTGATTGGGACCAGTCAGATGGAATTACGTCCAGTTCCCAGATCCTAACTAAGACCTCAGTCACTCTCGTAGTACTGGACCACCTGCTGCTCTCCCTCGCTTCAGATTTCCTATAGCTTTTTCAACCTCGTAAAGAGTTGGAGGACTTACATCAACTTGCCATTTAGGTTGACTGGAGATCGTGAGAAACTGAAGTGTGGCTGAAGGCCAGTTGAAATGATCCCTTAAAGTGTTCTGCCCATTGATCCTATCTCCAGGATTGGGGGGTGAATAATATGTCCATCATTTTCCGAGATATTTTCGCTAACAGTTGGATTTCTAGTACCGGTTTCCTTGATAAGTCTGAACAGTTGTTTGCTGTTACCTACTTTCTGGCAAGCGTTTCTTTAGCGAGTTGGTTTTCTACGAGATGAGGTCGCTAACCCCATGCTTAACCCTCCTCCTTTATCAGGCCTTGGGACTAGCAGTAGCTCCCGAAGGGACTACAGGCGGAGTTGCTGTCACCTATTGCTGCTGCCTTTTCGAATCTCTCTTGCCCTCGCTACCCACCACTGTAGGCTTCTTGTCAACCTGTGTTTAAGCTGACTCCGCTCTTCGTTATGTTCAGAGCAAGCTGGGATGAGTTCTCGAGCATCTATCAGTGCGGTAGATACTGCTGAGATCCAGTGTTTCTCCCTAACCTTATGGTTTACAGTACTAGCAGATATCACTGCTGTTTCCACAGCTTTTCGGATGTCATTCCACGCTACCTCAGGGTGAGCACAACTTACATGGCTGCCTAACTGTTTTTTCAGTTGGTTCTGAAATATATTCTCAGCTTGCCTATCATTAAGTGGAACCCTAAGCAGCTTCCTTGCACGTCCAGTAAGAAGCAGACAGATCCGTGCTCACACTAGAGCATGACCTGAATCTAAGCATGTGCTCCAGAATGAGTGACAGTCTTCTACCGAGCCCCTCTATAGGTGGATGATAACGATGTGATCTAGTTAGGTCCAACGTTGGGACGAATTCCGGGGTCACCATGTCAAAAGATGATTTTCCCTTATGCTTAAGGTTAGTGTTTGCTACAAATAGGAGGTTATCTAAGCCTAGCTGCAAGAGACGGTCGCTTTTATCTGCCCTCTGAGCCATGACACCATAAAATTCACCCAGGTGTTTTTCCTTTCCGCTTAGTCTACCTACCTGAGGAATAAAGTCACCAGCCACTATTACTACATCAGAGCGTCTAACTTTTTTCAAGAGGTCAGAAAGCTTTCTGTAAAATTCATCTTTCGCCACATCTGAGCTGCAGTCAGTGGGAGAATAGGCAGAGACGACGAAGAGGCAACGACTAGAGTCCCTTGCTTTATGAGTCCCTACTGTTCCGTTTAATCGGACAGCACACAAGTGACTGCCTACTGGGATCCAATCTACGAGAGCTAGTTCTGCCTCAGGACTCAATGTTATACCTACACTAGTGAGACCACGGGAACAAGCATCAGAGCTTCCAGATACACGAAGTGTAAATCGAGTTGGTTCTTCATTTTGATATGGTGGGGTCAAATGTTTGAAGCTACCCGGATCCTATATGAGCGTTTAGGAGACACACCATGAATAGATGGCGCAAGATTCACAAGTTCTAGCTAAGGAAGCCTGTTGTCCTATTTGTCACAGTGTTCGGGAGTCAAAAGCTCCAAAATGTAGTTTAGAGCGGAGTTTCAGGGACCGACAATAACGTTCTGCGCACTCGAATCTTTTGCATTAGCGGTGCGAGGTGATAAAGGGACGTGAGAAGGTTTAGTTGTGGAGATAAGAAATTTACTAGGTGTAGGAAAGATTTGATTGTGACCAACTTGGTCTCGTATGCTGTTATGGGTATGAAGACTGGTATCACTTCCCGGCTGCCCACACCGTGGAAGGGTATTTCTTGAGGGACCTAAAAAGGAAGCTGGCTTAGTGTCGGTCTTAGCGACCTCAGAGAATGACCTCAGAGCCCAAGGGACAAGTGCTTGAGGCCGGTCACACACGACCTTTCCGTGGGAGGTTCTTGACGTCTTAGCTCCTTTCTTCAAAGGGCCTTACAACCGGAGACGGAAACCCATGAGGTAAGGTGAGGTGTGACGTTTTAAGGGTTGACCTTTTCTAACCCCTTCCTTTCTTATGAAAAGGCAGTATCGCTGCAGATGCTGGTTGTCCGAGAGAAACACCTTACTGCTGTCACACCGCTCTACAGTCAGCAGTAGACTTCACCCTCAGATCATCAGTTGTTGCTTTTAGTCTTACCGTTCTCCAATCGACCTGCTTGGCATGGTAGAGCCTACAGGAACATATGTTCCAGCCAATATAGCTCGGTTAGATCATCACGATAGGCAAGCCCGACCACCACTCAAGGTAGCAGCTACGGTCGATATATATATATATATATATATATATAATTGTTTTACATTATAGCATACCTCAATGGTTGTAAGTGGCTGGTACAAAACCACGAAACACATAATGAATTTATATTATTCTGCATCAATTGTTGTTCTGACTTAATCCAAATTACTTAAAGACTTTTCAGCACTGTGAACTCATGAACCACACTAAACTCAGCTAAAAACCTTCGTTATACACGGTAACTTAAGGACATTAAGAAGAATCATAATGGAACGAAACAGTTGTTCAATCATACTTAAAAACTTCAGACTTACCAATCATCATCATTAGTAAAACCGACATCATTAATACAAACATCAATTAACAAATCCGAATCATAGTTATCTATTTACTTTCTTTTCTGATTATAACAGTATTTCTAATGACACCAATAGTAAGACAGAGGGAGAGAGAAAGAGACAGACAGATAGACAGAGAGGAATAAAGATTATCAGCCAAAAATAATAATAATAATAATAATGATTGGAAATGAAAACGAAAGTATGCACAGCATATACGTACAACTTATGTAACAAGATGAACTAATTGATATTAACATAAGTAATCAAATTGCATGTTACAATTAAAACAACATACCATATATAAAAAGAAAAGATACCGCTATTTCCATCCAGTTTACTTCAAATAATAATAATCATAATAATGATAGCACTTAAAACAACATGTAAAGATAATTTGTAGAAAGGATTAAAGTTAATAAAAACATATTGAGTAGAAATGCATTGCACAGATACATAATTGTTAGTTGTTGTTGTTGCTGTGGTGGTGGTGATTGTAATGGTGGTGATGGTGGTGGTGGTGTACTTATTAGTAGTATTTAATGCCTAAATAATATTAAGTAATGTTACATATAGTAAAACGTACATATATAAGATTCTATTTACTTTCAATGCATAATTATTAGTTATGTAAACAAAAGTTTAGAAACAAAAAAAAAGATTGATGAATACCAACAAGAGAAATCGTAATGTAAAGGAGAAAAAAGGTGGTTTGTTTGTTTCCTCATTTCACTAATCAATAAAACTTTTTTTTAAGTTGTCATTTAACGCCATGGTTCATATAATCGTATATCACCTTCTAATTGGGCAATTTGTAAATCTTTTTCGGCTAATTGTTTACGAAGACGTTGAATTTCTCTTCTTTGTTCAATAAATGCTTCACGTAACTAAGAAAGAAAATCAATAAATGGATGGATACACAAAAGGAATGAATTATAATATTTAAAAAGATTTAGCAGGATTTGTTATGTAGAGGACAAACCAGCTTCCAGCTGAAGAGGAAATTAGGAAAAGACGTTGGAATTGGATAGGACATACATTAAGGAAATCACTAACCTGGAATCCGGAAGATAAGCAGAAAAGAGGAAGGTCAAAAAAAAACATTACGCCGGGAAATAGAAGCAGATATGAAAAGAATGAATGTTAACTGGAAAGAACTGGAAAGGAAGGCCCAGGACAGAGTAACCCCACGAGGGGTAACAGGCGTAAGTAAGTAAGTAAGGATTTGTTATTGGATCAAAATGTTGAAATCGTTGAAATTAGTAGTAAACAAATTAGTAAGTCTATATAAGTAGGTCAGAAAAGATATTCATCATAGAATCTATACTTTAAACCATGTTTTATTATTATTTTCTATTGATGTTGCCTTAAATTATCTAGCTTCAAATTTTGGTGTATGTGATATTGAGTCATTTAGACTAGCAGTAACTTTGCGACTTGATCGGTAGAACTCAATCCATGTTCACAAACCGAACCTGTGTATCCAAAAGAAGTTTGTAAAACCACTTTCGTTACCCTGGCCATCGGTATAGCGGAGTCTGTAGCAGAACTTAGATGAACAATTATCGTATTCCTTTTTTGTATTTTACTTATTCTCCACATTCGTCTCTTGATTCTTACATAACTACTATATTACTGACTATTCATCAAAATATTTTGTTAGTTCTTTCTTCTCCTTTTACATATTATGCAACGTAACAACAGCTTGAATTTCGAATAATTACTTTGATTATTATTAATCTTCTTTCTTCCAACTAATAATCAATGCCATTATATAATCGTTACGTAACGTATCTACTCGATGAGTGTTATTCAATTATTGTGAATCATATATATTAATTATCAGAAGGGGTTTTGTGGAGATTTAGTATTTTTCATAGTTGAAATCGTGAGTCACTTGAAGCTAGACCACCATGGAAAACCTGGAAACACTGGACGGCACTGCTGAGGAGTCCCATAATAGGACGAAACGGCCGTCCAGTGTTTCCAGGTTTTCCATGGTGGTCTAGCTTCAATTGGCTCATGCTTTTTACTAATCATATATATATTAGTGTAGAGCCATGATGAAAAACTAATTGGAAAGAAACTTCTTCGCTCGATTCATTCCTTTCAATGAGGACTAATGATTAAGAAAACATGATATTGGCTTTCAGTTAGTGATCAACTTAGTAATTCTTAATATTTTAATTGACTGATCATCTTTTACTATCAGTCATTCAATCGATCTATTCAGATCCTAAATATAGAGGACAATGAAATTTGTAAATGTTTCGGGCAATATCCAAATATCTTACAAATTAATAATTTTCCTAATTAGCTCTTTCAATATAGAGCTCACTATACAATCATTAACTGATTGGCTTCATACAATGAAGCAAATAACCAATCCATTTTGTTTGATCATGTAAAATTCACATATGATTGGTTATAAAAGCAAGAGAACTTTTTGATGGAGTTTTTGTTCTCTGAGCTGGATGGTTTGGTCATGGAGCTGTCATCGTCCTTCTGAACGACATCATCAGCACAAACTTCGGGTTGAAGTGAACTTTATTCAATGGTAAGTAATTGTAAGTAATGATTGTCCTATTTTCTATGGTTAATAACTAACTCTGTGTTTCTTCTCATTTTCCAGCTACCTTATATATCCTTATGTGTTATTTTTAGTTGTCAATTGTATTACTTTTAATCGAAAGACATCTACATTCATGCTAGGCACCATTCTAGTGTAATGAAAACTAGTACATTAAAGTAGCTAAAATAATGTATTGAAATTTTAACATGATCTATACCTTTTGATAATCCGTAGGTAAATGGCTTAAAAGCTCTGACTTTTTCGGTGCACCAGTTACCTATAGAATAACAAAAAAAATAAGTTGACCAAATAAATTACATTACAAGTGTTATCCACACTTTTTATTTGCGTAATAATTCACTTATATATACGGTGAACTGAAAATAGGTATTAGAATGCCATTATCAAAATAAATATTCCATAGTCGTTAAATGATGAAATTCCTCTCTACTTATACTAGTGGTAATGATAATGTCGCTAGCGGTGGCATGAACTTATGGAAACGATCAAGTGTATCATCGGTTTACAAACCTTCGTTCTAGTATAGGACTCTACAGTGGTGTACTTCCGCGATCCCTCACACGAGACTCGAAACAAAGATCTTCAGTCTTGCGAGAGAAAACTTAACCTCTAGACCACCGAGCAGACATCGAACTATGATCATCCGCAACGCTTCATCCATTGTCTGAGGTTGATAAATGTCTCCACCTGACATGGATTTGACTCCACTGGTCACGGCTTCACACTAGGACTCCAGAAATTCCATTTTGAAACAAGTCAATAGTGAGCAAATGATTGTTATTAATATGGGGGATTTGTGAAGATTGTAGTATCTTCACTATTTAATTCACTATTCGATCCAAACTATATATTAACACAGTCGTATGCTGGCCAAATGATCTAGAGATCAAGTGTTTGCGTACAAGATTGAAGGTCCTGTATTCGAGTACCGCGTGAGGTATCGTGGGTACGTATGCTGAGAAGTCCTACACTAGAACTGCCATCTAGTGCTTCCAAGTCTCACACACGGACGCCTAACCTCTATACCCCTTGAGCCAACATACAACAATGTTAATATATAGTTTAGATCGGCTCAACTATTAAAGTTACTACAATCTCCACAAACCCCCCATTTTGTTAGATATTAATTGGTTTTATTTCATTTTCAATTAATTATCCATTAGCATTAATAACTATCACAAATTGACTTTTATATAAATCATTATAATTAGAAGGAAATAAAAAACCCATGTATTTGCACTAATTCAATGTTGATATCATGAAGAAAAATAATGATAAATCATAATTTATTCAACAGACTTATTAACAGAAGCGGTTTTTGTGGATATTATAATAATTTTAATAGTTGAAATCATGCATCAATTGGAGCTAGACCATCATGGAAAACCTGGAAGCACTGGACAGCCTTTTCTTTCTATTGTGGGACATTAACACCTTTGGGTGTCAGTCAGCTGAGTGGTCTGGAGGTTAAGTGCTCATGCGCGAGACTGATTGTTCCTGGGTTTGAATCTCGCGAGGCGGGATCGGGGATGCGGACTGCTGAGGCGTCCCATAACAGGACGAAAAGACCATCCAGTGTTTCCAGGTTTTTCATGGTGATCTAGCTTCAATTGACACACGATCTCAACTATTAGGATTAATAATCAATTTATTTTAATTGTTTAACTAAAAGATAATTTGTTTATATCACAGTTTTATATTTTAGAAGTTTAACTTACATTGCCAATATCTGTTTGTTTATTTGAATCATTAGTTAATGGTTCAATCCTCCTAGTGAATGATCCAATAATTGGCTTAAAATATTAAAAGAAAATTAAAAATTATTAATTCGTTATAAACAAACTATTTTTATTGTGATAATCGTTAAAATGTATTCTGTTATTCAATAATGGAATAAAAATAGTCACTATTCAATATGATTAAGAGAAATAATTACCAATTCATCTGTTTTATGATTGAAATCATGAGACAATTGAAGCTAGACCACCAAGGAAAACCTGGGAGCACTTAATGGCCGTTTCGTTCTATTATGGGACTCCTCAGCAGTGCGCATCCACGATCCCGCCTCGCGAGATTCGAACCCAAGACCTATCAGTCCCGCACGCGAGCGCTAAACCTCTAGACCACTCAGCTGACTGGCATTCAATGGTGTATATGTCCCTCAATAGGACAAAACAGCCGTCCAGTACATCCAGGTTTTCCATTATGGTCTAGCGTCAATCATGATTCCAACTATAAAATTACTAAAATCTCCACAAAACCCCTTTCTGATAATTCATCTGTTTGTTATAGAAGACTGATAATATAATGAATGCCAAAACTAATCTATGATAAATGGATACATTCTAGTAGAAAACTATATTTCTTCTTAAATGAGGAACTGTAATAGATTGAGGTACTTTATTAGATACCTTGTATTGTTTTATATGTAAATGTACAAAAATTGTGAATTAGATAGATTCATGCATATCAGTTTCTTTCCTCTTTTTTCCTTAAACGAAAACAAAACAAATTCCTATGCTATTTTTTTCCTAGTTATAAATTTGAATAGAGTAGGAGTAATGAACGTGGTAGTATAATAGGAATTCAACTGTTTATTTTCTCTTTTTTAGATATAACAAAAGTCATTAAAAATACAGTATAAGTATACATGATTCGTTTTTTTGTATTGGTTATTCGAATCTTCCCGTTGATGTTAGGGATTGCGATTAATCAGTCACTTGTTGGCATATATACATCCTGTACGGAGTTCCTCGATATCTCCTTAATAACAAGCATCATAACCAGAGATTGATGGTGATTGTAGTGGAATCCAAGATTCCCGTTTTGTCTTATTTGGGACTCATCAGCTGGATGTATCTGTATCCCAGAGTTGATGTTCACTTCAGGACTTTATACAGGAAAAAGTAGGGTTAAACATTTAAATGTGGAGTAGCAAAGTAATAATTGTCAAAGAATTAAAAGTTGTTCAAATGGTTATTTATTTATAGGTCAAGTGTATGAATATTCTAGAAGACAAAACTGAGAAGAGTATGAAAATAGAATTTTTCACAATTCTAGCTCAAGTAATATCTATAATAATTGAATAAGGTACAAATAAGAAGCACGAAATAACAAGTTGCAATTAAGATTGTGGCTTCAACAAAACTGTACAGTCAAGTTGTTTGGTTACTGATTGTCAGTGTCATGTCTACTGTAGAGCAAATGAAGAACAGTTGCATTATTATGAACGTATTATCATTCTAGTCACAATTTTTGTTCAATAAGTTTGCAAGTATGAACACAGACCCTCCTTTTCGTTATTGCATTGTCTATCCTTCGACAAGTACATGTAAACAGGCAGACACAATTGTAGATAACATAAAAACGTAACTCTGATGAAAGTTTGTCGCAATAATATCAATAGTAACAATAGTATCAAGTACCATTTATTAAAATTTAATGACAACACATTCCGCGGGAAACCCGTTGAAATTTAGTGTACACTGATAACATGTCAAGTCGCTCAATTAATTGCAACTTTGGAATTATATCATTTCTAAAGTCCTTAAACTCTACTAGACACAGATGTAAGTTGAAATTTGGTAATTCTTTCAAAGCCACTCATAAGTAGTCATGAGATTATTGCTTATTCGGAACTATTGAATAGTCGTTAGATAATTAAATCATTACTAGACCTGAAGGTTTAAAAGTTAGTGGCATTTATTACTGTAGATTTATAAACCGAGACAAATATTCCTACTACTTATCTGGTATCAACCTTCATCGTTTACACAGTAGGCAAAAGATATGAATTATTATTCTCTTAATTCGATTTCAAGAGATTAAGTAATGTATAATTAGCTCTTACCCGATTGGATTCAAAACCGAGTACATGGGTCCCTAAGTAGCAAGACAATTACATTACTTACCATTAATACATGCCAATTTACGTATACAGTTTGAATCACTACATATTCATCTTAACAAATAATTGGGTTTGGTGTTGATGATCAAAAATGATGCTGTTTTTGTTAGTGATAGTGAAACGTTTTGTCGTTTCCAAAAAAATAGACACATACTTCAATTGATATAAAATATTCACATTAATCTGAATTCTTTTTATCTAAACTTAGGTCTTAGTTACTTTATGATAACAATATTACACATATTACATTTGGATATAGAATAGTGAAAAAATATTTACTCATCTTCATGATTCATACTTTAAATAGTCTATATTGTTACACATTATACTGTAGAAATATGGTTTTCTTCGATATGAGTACATTTATGTTTGCTACTATAATAATAATCATAAGCCCAATCCCAAAATTGTAGATATGTCATGATGTAACTACCTAATCTATAAGATCTTACGTGGAGATCATATCATAGTCTACACTGACTTATCCTATCATGACAATCAGCAATATAGAGTCTAACACATCTGAAGATCACATTTTGGGCATGGTAGAGAGTAATATATTAAGTACAAAAACAAGAGATTAAATGGAGTGACCACGCCTGCATGGACGAGCTATGCCATACTGATCCATTGTTGCCTCGTTCACCAATACTTACTTTCTCATCATGTTAAATGTTGAATATGAATTTTATCACTTATCTAATATTCAGCTTCAAAGATTGTATGGTTAGAAGCAATATCACTACAATACTAACATATCATACATAGTAAGTAATACACAAACATTTTCATAGTTGAAATCACGAGTCAGTTAAAGCTAGACCACCATGGAAAACCTGGAAGCACTGGATGGCCGTTTCGTCCTATTGAGCGACTCTTCAAGACCTACCAGTCTCACGCCAGAGCGCTTAACTAGTAGACCATTGAGCCGGCATCCGATGGTGTTAATATCTAACTTCAACCAATCCACGAAGTTGAGCAACCGTTCACCAGTTGTCTTCAGTGAGTTGAAATCTCACAACAGACCTGGTTAAACTCCTGGGTTCGAATCTCGCGAGGTGGGATCGAGGATGCGCACTGTTGAGGAGTTCCACAATGGGACGAAACGATCGTCCAGTGCTTCCAGGTTTTCCATGGTGTTCTATCTTCAATCGATTCATGATTTCGACTATGAAAACACTGAAATCTCCACAAAACCCCTTTTAATACACAAACATTAAACAGTAAAATGTATACCTATTATTTTAGTTAATTGATCTATGAATCTATTCTAATGGATTGTTTTATAAAAGCTTTCATAAAAATGAAATAACAACTTTGTAAATAATAAATTTGTATTGTAGTTCATTTGTTTACTGTAAACAATTCCATTTGGCTAGAAATACTTTCATCGACATTTAGAAGTTGAATATTTTATGGTTTCAAAAGGGTAAAAAAGGTAAATAACAGTTGGTGTTTATTTATTTTTTTGCAATGAATTTTACATTTTTCATGATAATAGAAAATAATAACAGCTAACAAAAAGAAGGAAGAAAGGAATTTCATGTTGAATATTTGGCTTTTAATATCAGAAAGGGTTTTTCTGGATATTATAGTAATTTTAATAGTTGAGATCATAAGTCATTTGAAGCTAGACCATCATGGGAAATCTGGAAGCACTGGATGGCTGTTTCGTTCTATTGTGGGACTCCTCAGCAGGGCGCACCCGCGATCCTGACAAGTCCTGCGTCCGAATCTCGCGAGGTGGGATCGTGAATGCACACTACTGAGGAGTTTCACAATAGAATGAAACCGCCATTCAGTGCTTCCAGATTCCCCATGATGGTCTAGCTGCAAATGACTTATGACCTCAACTACTAAAATTGTTTAACTTTTGTTTACCAGGATAAAAATCTGATACTAGGACTAAAACAGTCATCGAGTGCTTCTAGTTTTTCAATGATTGTTTAACAGTGACTAGATCATGACCTTAAGTGAACATTTAATTTAGTAGTCATTCCAAATAGTAATTAATAACTATTAAGAAACCATAGTAAATTAAAGAACACTGGACATTTGTGTTTTCTTATTCAAATATTCTTTTAATAGGTTTCGTTGACCTTACATAATATGAAATTCCATTCTTTCTAGTGTTGAGGTGATCCAAAATTTTCTCGCGATAGACAAGAAAGGCTCAGAAAACATTAAGAAGCATTTTATCCAATCAGCGTTTGACTAGAAGTTTTGCCATAAACATCATGAAGGTGAAAAATCACATGTAGAGTTTCTGATTGGCTGATTACTACACTGCTACTATGTTTAATAGCAATCCAGAATTTTCAGGAAAACCCAAGGACTTCTGAAATACTATAAAAACCCTATATTTTCTGTACATGAATGAACCTTTGGAGTAATGTGCTTCTTGCATATTTCGCGCCTTTTCTCTCGTGTTCAAGTTGCTGTATAGATTTAGCTTTGGGGTTACGAGAATAGCTTAGAAACCGAGTATAACGTTCAATTAGCAAGATTTATCATCCGGTTTTTATGAGAAATATGATAGATTCAAGTAAACAAAACAAAATTCAGTTATTATTTTTGTTTTACTTTAAACTTCAGTGAATCTAAAGACTCAAAGATGATAAAAAGAAATCCTTCTCTTTGAACTTTTACTAACTCTTGATTATCAGATTAAAAAAGCCACTGATATCTGTTTTTAGGCTAATTAAATGTTTGGATTTACCACCGTGAATTAAATATAAATGCTGTATGATGTACTAAAATTTCGTAATAGAATTACTATTTGTGACGACAGCCCCCGGGTGAACTTAAGGAAGCTCTTAGAAGCTCGGAAAGAGCAGAAGACATTCGGTTCAATCATCTTTTGGGAAGGACATTCCAGAATCTTGACGTGTAGCTTACTGATCGGACAAATGTTAAGAACTACTGCACGTGGATTAGATGACTATGGTGATGATTTCGTTTTTACTAAAAACTATAAATAACTGAGAGTTTGTACAATATTTGACACTGTTTAGAATAACATTTCTTCTCACTCGTTTTTTCTCACTTTCGGCTTGGATGGTTCTAGAGTTCTAGTGCTCAAGTGGTACGCGTTATGACAAGAATCTAAGCTCTAAATATAACGCTATTAATATTAAATTAAATGATTATTTAATTAGTGGACCTATATTAAGCTGTCACGAAGAAAGCACAAAGAATAATATTTAATCTTACTTGGTACACAGAAAGTAAAATGTTTAGAAAAGGGTTTTATTTTTAAACCTTTCATTTCATCCTTACAGTATTGTTTTAGTAAAATATATGAAGCACTGAACAGTTTGAAGAACACTAGAGTGAATCATCTACACTGAAAAAAAGTGTTTAGTAATAAATGTATTGAGTTTTTTGTATCTTGTAAGATGATGAGTTATATTCAACCATTTGCTTCTTAAGAAAATGCAAGGCTGATTTCAAGCAAAATGTTAATACCGTGTCACGGGTCAGCGGTCTAGAGGTTAAGCATTCGCGCATGAGACTGAAGGTCCTGGTTTTGAGCTCCGAATGGAGGATCGTGGATACGTATTGCTGAGGAGCCCCATACTAGAACGAAACGGACGTTCAGCGCTTCTAGGTTTTCAATGTCGGTGTAGCTTTGATTGACTCGTTAATTCAACTTTGAAAATACACATAAGTGTTCTCGATTGAATGACCTAAATTAATCTGCCAATACTTATTAAAATCATTTATAATTATTTGGTCACTGAGTTGCAATGTGATCACTAGTCTAGGTGACTCGACATTGTGTGCACAATGTTGAGACAAGAGGTGATGTATAAATATATCTGGATGACATATCATCAAATCCACCGTGGAGTACCAGTTCCTCCAAAAATACAAGCATATCTTAGTGAAAAGTATCAAATGTCACGAAACCAAGGTCCAAAGTTTCTTTTCAACCTACTCTAACAAACAATCAAATATTAGGTATTTCTTTCCAAGTAATAATGCTATCACGACCGGTGCTCCTTGTTAAATTATCATAGCAAAGGGTTTTTCAGCACAATTTACAATCCTTACTGAAAATTTAACTGTTATGTCCCGTGGAGAATTATGAGTGGTAACTTTGAGGACAATTTATGGATCAATATGATATGTATGTTTCCTATTGTACAATTGTTAAGTAACTAAACTATTTATATTTGTGTTCCTCTTATCATAAGCTTTATTTTGACCCATAGACTATTATTATACGATTTACCATTCTTGAGTTATCCTCAGTCTATCAATTACTGTTCCCCCTATTCACAGCCTCATTTGGCCAAATCTTGTACAAATGTTATTTCCTATTTTATGGTACCATGTGGTCAGTTTGCTTGGTATATAAACCCAGTATGTTTGTGAATAATGATCCATATTGTAGAGGCTGTTATTGGTGTTCTGGACTTAACTGGCTGTGCTAGATAGAAAGCAGGACTGAAAGGTACTCAAGACTGCTCATACAGCTTTTGTGTATCATTGGGTGATCAATAAAAATACTGCTCTCTAATTGGCAACCTTATAACGTTCATATATTAAAGGGGGTACGCATTCATTCGATATAACATTAACCATAAATTTTCCAAATAGACCTATTTTAAGATAAGATGATGGTTGGAGGTGGTCAACAGGAAACCCTGAACCCGGGTTTCGTGCTACTTGGCACTCATCAGCAAGCTGTACCTGTAGTCTTGAGGGAACTGGTGCTCCCTGACGGATTCGATCTCGTGTCACTACGCTTCACAGTCAGAGACGTTACCACTGAGCTATTGGGGCCGCGACCGACCTCTTGTAGGACTGAGATGTAATCACAATTGATTGATCACTGGGTGGTGATCAATGTCATGCGTGTCAAGTCCTTCTTAGTGCTGGTCGAATGCCATCGATCGGGTCTAGGGTTTCCTGTTGACCACCTCCAACCGCCATCTTATCTCAACATAGTGCACGCAGTGTCGAGCCACCTAGACTATTGGCCACATTGCAACTTGATCGATAGGATTCGATCGGCACTAAGAAGGACTTGACACGCATGACATTGATCACCACCCAGTGATCAATCAATTGATTTCTATTTTAAACATTCCTATATTTGAGTTAAATGACTATTTCATATCTGGTAATTGGAATTCATCATCGTAGCTTAATACATGTCAATAATTGTGGATTCTTTTTCTTAATAATTTCTTCTATAAATCCATTCAAATCAATCAACTGATCCTTCTTATTATCAATTATTATCATACAAACATTTAGTCACATAATTATTCTCTCCAATTCATCTTATAATGATTCAAATCCATATACAATGTTAGTATATTTTACAAAATATCTACAGTGGGGATAACATACTACTGTTATTTCTTATTTTCACCACAGAAACAACAACATGACTTGGGACCTTTATAATGGATAATACATAGATTTATGTAACTAAACAATTGTTACTAATTACTGTTATTGATTATTTTCACAAACATGTGGGACAAAATTTTTATTTTTATTTTTTATTTTTCAGATGAACCAATTGTGTAGATACAACACAAAACCAGTAAATACATCTTTTTCGTAAAGTGTTTCCATAGTGATATCACAAGAATAAAAGCATAATAGTATCCTATAAACTATTTTAGTTCCATGATATTATGATTTATGGATACATTAAAAAACAGATCACAACTGAACTATATCAACAAGAGATGAATCAATTGCAGTCCTAAATAACAATGGGAAGATACAAGTAAATAATACTAAGTGAATTGAACTATACAGTTGTAAATTTCTAAACATATTAAATGACTATCATCACATATTTGAACCAGTTTCAGCAAATAACATAACGTATGGTAATCAGAAAGGGTTTTGTGGAGATTTAAGTATTTTCATAGTTCAAATCATGAGTCAATTGAAGCTAGACCACTAAGAAAAACCTGGAAGCACTGGACGGCTGTTTCATCCTATTTTGAGAATCCTCAGCAGTGTGTATCCACGATCTTGCCTCGCGAGATTCAAACCCAGGACCTATCAGTCTTTGATAACTTAGAGTTAAGTAATATTAATATTATTTAACTTACTTTATTACGTGCAATTCCATGTGGTGGAACAGGAGGAGCTGTAGTATTTTGTGAATTCGAAGCAACAGCTGCATTGAATTTTGCTTGAATAGGTGTATATTTTTGTGAATTACCATAATTGGCTGTTCTAAGTTGTGGTGCACTTGGTGTACGTTGACTACTACCATATTGTCTAAGAATACCAGTTCGTGCAAATTGATTGTTATCATTAGTTGAATTTACTTTACGTTGTTTTGATAATTGTGATTGTTGGCTATTTTCTTTTTGAATGGAATGATTTCCTGTTGTTCCATTATTAAGACCAAGAGTAAATATATCTGTAGTTGATGTGGCAGCATTTGATTGTGTCATAGCTTCAACTTGACGTATAATTTCTCTAACTGACGGTAGAATGTGAGCTTCATTGTCCTCCTTTAATTGTACAATGAGTTAATGAAATGAAAGAAAGTTGTAAATATACTGTCGATATATATTCAATGTCATGTTGTCATGCTTGTTCTGTTTAAAAAAAGGGTATTCGACTAACTAATCTATCGAGTAGTTAAGTTTCATTTCTAATTTAGGTATCTAAAATTATTGAGGTAAAGGTGTAAATGAAGTACTTTTATCACAAACATATCAGTCTGATGACTTAATTCTAGTATAAACTAATCAGGTGAGACTACAATTTATGGACGACCTTTGAGCAACGCTAAAATGACCCTGAGAATGTCCACCCACCAACTAGGACTAAATAAGGGTTATAAACCAGTTTGAGGAATTAGAATTATGATTTACAGTTGACGGTTAGGGCTAGAAATTACACTTAGAGTTTTCATCACGAACTGACATCAGCTAAAGTGTCAAAACATTATTTAGCCAAGTAGATGAATGAATTTATAAGGTTTAACAATGATAAAGAATATTACTATAAATAGGTATTGACTGAGGCTACAGGCCTTCAATACAAAAATTTGACTTGAAGAAGTCTAACATAGAAAGTTCCTAATAATGATCAGAAAGAACTAGAAGTGTAGCAAGTAACTTTCCACTTAATGTAGTTTATTTGATGATATTAAACAGATATTATTTGTTGAAAGCATGAGTCAATTGAAGCTAGACCACCAAGGAAAACCTGGAAGCACTGGACGACAGTTTCGTCCCATCGTGGGACTCCTCAGCAGTGCTCATCCACGATCTCGCCTCACGAGATTCGAACCCAGGACCTACCAGTTTCGCGCCAGAACACTTAACCAACCACAAAACCCCTTCAGATATTATTTAGTTAAATGTGTGTGCAAAATGTGTAAGATACTTCTCTACGTGATAAATGAGCGCATAACTGAAATAGATGAAACGATAATTACATGCAAAGTAGCCACGTAACAAATTTGATGGACATACAGAAGATTTATCATTCTAACAAAGGTAAACGAAAGGGCAGTATATACACATATATATAGTATTTTTATTCGTGGGATTATTAATATGCTATTTATAGGTAACTTAATCATTAAATTCATTTAGTATTGTTTCTTTGAATATTCCCATCGATATGTTAGCACTGCAACTGGTCAGTCTCTAATTGGCATATGTGCATACTGTGGAAATTGCCTCGATATAGCCTAAATTCACAATCATAGGAAGCAAAGATGGATAGTGGCTAGCAGTGGAATTCAGGACGCGCGTTTCGTACTATTTGGGACTCGTCAACTGGATGTACCTGCATCTCAGAGTTGATGTTCACTCTGGGACTCGAGCTCAGTACCTTTCGCTTCAAACGCCATCGCGTTATCCACTCGTCCACTGAGTCCTGATAGCCACTTGCTTGTGCGATAGGGTGAAGTTCAGTAAATGCTGGAAACCATGACAACCCTATAGTTTAGTCTGGTTGTATCAATTACCGAATGCGGTTACATTAAATAAAATTACGAAATCTAATTCGTATAGCGTAAATGACTGTTCAGTATCCTTCTGGTTATCAAAAATTTAGAAAATAAGTTGTACAGCTACAATAACCTTAAAAGATAAAACTTTTTTTAATATTAGAAGATTACCTCAGGTGCATCAGAAGAAAATGAATTCACATTGTTATGTTTAACTCTAGAAGGTGAAGAACCACGTCGTTGTATATTTGTAACATTTAAATTAATTTTTTGTGATGTTGCTGTATATGAGTTTTTTTCTCCTCCAGAACTTGGAATTAAATTATTTTCAGAAGCTCGAAAACATGTTACAGGACTGATGGTCGGACTTGGACCTGGACTAGGCTGTGCACTTCTACTTCGAGCAGGGATTGTCACTGGCCCAGGACGACTACCTGATGTATATATCTATAAAAATGAAAATTGTTCACAGATTATTTAATTGATAAGACAGAGATATGAAATAAGAGATATGTTCATATATAGACCTTTAAAGTTCGAACAACAACAACAACGATAACCAATCTTATCTTTTTGTGATACTTTGTTAGGATCTTGTCTAATTAAAAACTGGAGCGGATCTTATACTCTATTAAGTTTCCTAAAGTATAGTAAATGTATGTACTGTGGACATGTACCGTAGTAACTCTGGTTCATAAATCAATAAAATCAACCATACTGATGTGTTATTTCTTCCTATTCCATGTGAATACTATCGATTTTATGGAGTGGACAAAAATGAATGTAGTGTTAAATTTCTTAAAACTATTTTTTTTTCAACCTGGGATCTGATAAGGCATAGAAAAAGACTAAACTTGGCTGAAATTGTGAATTGAAGCGGAATACAAGAAAGCTCTGATAGGGATAGAAATAGTTTAGAAAAAACAAATAAAGACTTCTTTTAAATTTTATTACTTTCAATAAAATATTTTTGGTAATAGGAATCATAAAATTATGGCATACGGTCATATGGATAATGATATGGTCATATAGATATGAACCTTGGAGGTTATCATCAATTACCTAGTGATGTAAGTTATTATCCAATTGAGTGAATTTCAATGTGTTATAAACTGTAAGGATATTGCTTATAACTCTAGTGTTTCTTGTTATAACAGTCCTTCCACTTTTTACACGTATGTGGGATGTTAATTTACCTCAGACGAATATCTACACTAGATTCCCACCCAGTGTCTATTCTACAGGACTTCAACACAACTTAGATCAAGAACACAAGATTAGCCTGACTAGTACGTCAAAATATTTTCACATCGAAATCCGACACAATCCAACAACAAGGAACAGTCAATCAATAACAGTCCATCAATAACTGTCAGGATAGGGGAATATATAACACGTATAACACCTGTCACACTATCTACATGTCTGATTCATCAAGACAACCAATCATTGTCATTCTCGCCCACACATCACAATGGTTAATTGATTTTGGAAACTGTTTTTGTCATCAACTTAACATGTTGGTGAACTATCAGAAGTTACTGAAACATTAAAATGTAAAATAAAATAAGCCTAATATTATTTCTATACCTATTGACTATTCTTAGATGGTGTTTCTATAGTTGGAAAGAGAAATTGTCATTAATGGTGTTTAAATATATCTCCGCCTGTAGCTCCTCCGAGGGCTAGTGCCGGTCCTAAGCCCGGATAAAGGAGGAGGGTTGGGCATGGGGTTAGCAACCCCATCCCGTAGAAAACTAACTCGCTAAAGAAACGCTAATCAGAAAAAATTATTCAAACCACTAAAACTCTGCCCCGGGAGTTGAAGGATCCGATGCAGACTTAAAGGCGAGGATTGCTAAAGTAAAGGAAGCATTCCTACAGTTGAACAAGATATACAGAACTCAAAACAACTGCCTCCAAGCCAACATCAACTTCAGAATTATCAATACACTTAGTTCCGCTGTGAGAAGCTGAAACTTAGAGAACTACTACAACCATCATCAAAGATGTACAAGTATTTATAAATAGTTGTCTACACAAGATACTCAATGTATGTTGACCGGAAACCACCAGAAACAACCTACTGTGGGAGAAAAGAAACCAGCTTTCATCTGAAGAGGAAACTAGGAAAAGATGCTGGAAGTGACATACATTGAAGAAATCATCAAACTGCATCACGAAGCAAGCACTAACTTAGAATCGGGTATGAAAACGGAAAAGTAGAAGACCAAGGAATACATTGCATCGGAAACTGGAAGTGGACATGAAAAGGATGAATAGCACCTGAAAACAACTATAAGGGTGGGGGACAGAATTGGATGAAGAATTCTGGTACTTCACAAGGGATAACAGGCGTAAATCAGTGAGTAAGAATCTAGGTTTCATCTTTTGATACTTGGTAACTCAATGAGGTACATTGTTCAGGGTTGACAATCGTACTTATTGACAACTTGTGTACTATTACTATAGATCCGTTTTGATTACTGTATACAAATTCCTTCGATCTTTTTAAATCTAAATTATATCAGAATTTGACGCGATCTCCTTGAATATCTGGGCTATCTGTTCCTGTCATCTAGATATTTCAACAAGCTATCTGTTTCCTTATTTGTTTTAACAGAAAATTATGTCAATTAATTGTATAACCTATGCAGGTGAGTTTCTGAAAAGTGCACAACATTTCGTTGTACAAGTTACAAAAGGCCCAATCAGAGATATCATGGTTGCTGGCATGCAATATGCAGCGAGATGTCGATCGACTAGACAGCTAACATCTAATTGACGATCACCCAACATTTATCATCAGGATCGACGAAGAAGTAAGAAACGGAAACTTGTTGAAATACTTTGTGCTAATAATTCCATATTGTACCGAAAATATAACATTGAATAAAGCTAATAAATGAATAACATATCAAAAATTATTCACATCCTTATCTGATAACTATCTACTACACTGCTCCTTTCAACATTTTTTCGCTGGTTTATTCACCTTCACTACATTGTAAACAATAAAATTAAATCACTTTCCAGTCCTTTCTATCATTACTAAAATTTATTGCTTAGGTTACATTCAACTTCCATTAACTGAACAACTTATATTGACCACATAACAGATATAGTTAAACTGAATATTTCAATGTCTTGATTAACATTTTTCGCCGTTCAAGGCAAATGTAACATGTGCTTACTTTCTAAAATTCTATTTACTTCTAACCATATGTAATTCACTAAATGATAACAGACATCGTTAATAGTCTATAATCTTGAAAAAAATACACATCTTGTTTTATAGTTGAAATCATGAGTCAATTGAAGCTAGAGCACAATGAAAAACCTGGAAGCACTCTACACCCGTTTCATCCTATTGTGGGACTCCTCATCAGTGCGCATCCACGATCTCACTACGCGAGATTCGAACCCCGGACCTATCCGTCTCGTGCGCGAGCTCTTAACCACTAGACCTTATTTTGTTCTTAAGATTTTCTTTTCGTAATAACTAGTAAATTTTTTATATTGTATTTGATGTTTCTATATATGATGGATTCATTATAATAACACATTTTACAGAAGCTTCCAGGTTTTCCATGGTGGTCTAGATTCAATTGACTCATGATCTCAACTATTAAAATTACTATAATATCTACAAAAACCCTTCTGATATTAATCAACATATGCTCACTAGTGACTGACTTCAAGAGGTATTTCCTGAAGTTCTAATGAGAAGCAGTGACCAGTGTATTTCAACCAGGTCTGTTGTGAGATAATAACTCAATGAAGACAATGGTGTATATGTCGCTCAATTTCATGGATTAGTTGAAGTTAGACATTAACACCTTTGGATGCCAGCTGGCTCAGTGTTCTAGAGGTTAAGCGTTCTCTCGCGAGGCGAGATCGTGGATGCGCACTACTGAGGAGCCTCACAATAGGATGAAACGGCCGTCCAGTGCTTCCAGGTTTTCTATGATGGTCTAGTTTCAATTGACTCATGATCTCAACTATTAAAATCATTATTTATTTATCTCTGTTTAATATTACCCATTGAGGATTATAGTTTTTAACAATTTTTAAGTTATATTCCATGGTAACATTTTTATAAACACTGAAACTCTAACTGAAATGAAACAATTTTTCAACTAACTGTCAACTAAGATCGTCGGATAAATACAAACACACACACACACAAACACACATGAAGGTATTTATTGATTGTATAATATTAATTTACATCTTACATCTGTTATATGTCAAAATGTTTACCGGAGCAGTAATATTATGTAAGATTATTAGATGAGTCATTTTCATGTAGATTATTCATGAATTAGCACAAATAGTTTCACAGTATTTGGGCGCCGAATTGATGTAAGGACACTAAAATAGGAATAATCTATTTGTAAAATCTCAGCGAATGAATTTTCTAAGGAAATCCAATGTTTCGACTTGGTAATCTGGTTCAAGCTTTTTCAAGGAACTAACTAACTAACACCTTTCAGGTTTATTGTCTGTTTATATTACTTATAATTAATACACTGTATCTAGAGAGGACTTTGACAAAACAATGTATGTATAAATTTACTTAGTATTGTTTGTTTGGATCTTCCCATTGATGTTTTTAGGACTGCAACTGGTCAGTCTCTAATTAGCATATGTGCATACTGTGCGTATTGCATCGATATGATTACATTCATATATGACAGTCAGTTTTATTACTTTCAATGTATGTATATATCAGAAGGGGTTTTGTGGAGATTTTAGTAATTTATAGAGTTGAGATCATGAGTCAATTGAAGCTAGACCACCGTGGAAAACCTGGAAGCACTGGACGGCCGTTTCGTCCTATTATGGGACTCCTCAGCAGTGCGCATCCACGAACCCACTCTCGCGAGATTCGAACCCAGGACCTACCAGTTTCGAGCTGAAGCCCTTAACCGATAGACCACTGAGCTGGCATCCAGCGGTGTTAATGTCTAACTTCAACTGATTCACGAAATTGAGCAACCATTCACCAATGTCATCAGTGAGTTACTATCTCACAACAGACCTGGTTGAACTCCACCGGTTACTGCTTGTATGTATATATATGTATATATATGTATGTATATATATTGATTCATAGTCAGGGAAAGAGAAAATATACATGTCTGATTAGTAATCACATCAACATTAAATTCACTTAGTATTGTTTATATTAAAATAAAGCATAGGGATTTGAAATAATATGGACGTCACATTTTAATGGGACTATGGTAATAGCAAAGTGAATGATAAGAATCAATGTTTCTATGTGACTGTTTCTATGTAAATGATTATTATTATAGGGATATGTGTGATTTTCTTTCATATACAGTCATATATGACAATTATCATTATAACTATATATTGTTTCATTTGTTGTAGTGTATTGAACATTGGTATTGTAGAACTATTGAATCATGTTCAATTATGACCATTGAAGATGATGATGATGATGATGTCACAATTCTAAAGGTCAGTAAAAACATTTTATTCATAGACGATGACTGAACTAAGTAACTGTTTAGTGTTAGTAACAGCTACTACTGTCTGAACTGAGAGAGAGGTAAACAAAAAATCAGATTTTATTCAAATTCACTAAAATCATTGATTTTTTCCAACCGACAATCAGACAAAACAACTAATTATATTCATATATGACAATCAGTTTTATTACTTTCAATGGAAAATTGAGATGATTTTTATCAGATGGCTAATTGGTAACACTTTCTAATAAGTGTAGCATTATAAGATTAATAAATGACAACTAAATAGGCTCTAAAATGTTACATAACTTTATATAGTTGAGATCATAAGTCGATTGAAGCTAGACCATCACGGAAAACCTGGAAGCACTGGACGACCATTTCGTCATATGCTCACTAGTGACTGGCTCCATGACGTATTTCCTGGAGTTCTAGTGAAAAGCAATAATCAGTGGAGTTCAATTAGGTCTGTTGGGAGATATCAACTCACTGAAGACATTGGTGAATGGTTGCTCAATTTCGTGGATTGGTTGAAGTTAGACATTAACAACGTTGGATACCAGCCGGCTCAGTGGTCTAGAGGTTAAGTGCTCGCGTGCGAGGCTGACAGGTCCTGGGTTCGAATTTCGCGAGGCGGGATCGTGGATGCGCACTACTGAAGAGTCCCACAATAGGATGAAATCACCGTCCAGTGCTTCCAGGTTTTCCATTGTGGTCCAGCTTCAATGGACTCATGATCTCAACTATATAAAATTACTAAAATCTCCACAAAACCCCCTTCTGATAATTTTACATAACTATTGGGTTTGTGGAATTTTGTTGACTGAGGTTGTTTGAAGGGATGTACAAAGAGTGATAGCTTACATGTAGAGAAGGGAATGTAAGCGGAAATAAGCTGAAAAGTGAAGTTAGTTTGCTACATTTTAATATTTATAGCTGATTCTAGGAATTTGTTCATATCTAAGTACCTGTTACCAATTAACATAAAGTGTGTTCATGTAAGACACATGTAAGATATAAGGGGAAATTATTGAAATCATTTCATATGTGAATATGTCTCCTGTTTTAATACACGAGTCGTTAACAAACATATCTCCGTTTGTTTTTTTATTTTCAACTGTTAGCTTACGTGTCACCGTCCACTATTAACGTTGTTTGTTTGCTTTCCATTCATCTCACTCTAGTGTATTTAAATCATTCATATTGGCGACATAATTGAGGTAATCCTAGTGTTTCAAGTATTGACTATCTTGGATATATTTCAATTTATTCCCATTAACAACCATAAACATTTAAGTTAATATCAGTTTCTATCACAAAGTCATATCAATTGAAGAAACATTTAAAAACCAAGAGAGTACTGGACAACCTTTCTGTTTTATTTTGAAACTCCTGAGAATTACCTACTCAAAACTATGACAGAGATTAGAAATAAGACCTTAAGATCGTACGAAAGGTGTGTTGCCGTAGGTCAGTGACTTGAAATCCAATAGTTTAGAATGTTTAAAATACTAAAAAACTGAATTTAGTAAGTTAATGACAATAGCTTATGTCTTGTACACTGTATTTCATGAAACCGTCAACCATTCTATGTAGTAATACCCTTCTATACTTGTAATTGTCTACCAATTATATTCCTTTCACAAAAAGTATAATTTTATTATTATTATTACTATTATTAGGTGTATTTTGGTATCATTACGAAATGATTCGCTTCTTAGAACGACATATCTTTACATATTTGGCCGAAGAAATGTGCTCACCTAAGCATAATCTACACATAGTTCAATAACACTTAGATCAGTCATTTTAATTTTATTATTTATGATCGCACCCGCAAAGACTATCCTAAGGAATACGGGAAAACCTACGGTCGTTTTAATGTTAGCCATGATGTTTAGGAATCCGACTAAAATAAGAAATCAGAAAGAAACTATGAAATAATTTAAAAGCAATTAACAAACGACTATGCTGTAGTCTATTCACATTTGTTTAAACTGTTTGCACCAAGAGCTATATTTATATGTTCAACACTAATCAATTATAAAACTATTTTGATTCTGGTAATAAAATCATTCAATGTTTCCTGTAATTCATTATATTATTTCATTCCATCCAACCGAACCCAAAGTACCACACATTTAAGCTTGGGTATTGATTGCATAATTCTTGATACTCATCGGTACCAGAGCCATTACCGGCAGTTTATATACACCATATAATCTGATTTTCATTGCTAACTAGATCCAGTTAGGTAGGTCGACAATTTGATAGCTAAATTATGCAACTCAACATTGATTCACACAGTTTTCACTTACAGATGTTTATAGTTAAGCGATTAGCAGATTTCAATCAGTTTAGATTATTAACCTTTAATAGGGTTGATTTTAGAAGTTCTAATTCTTGACTTGAATCAAACTAGTATAAACATAATTGTTACAATACTCAGTTGTGTGGCATTACTTCGTAAAATGTACAGGAGTAACCCCATGAATTGTTAATGTCTTAAATAGTAATGAATGTAAGACAAATAAGTTAATATGGGCAACTCATTGTTTCTATTAACGAGGTATATATAGTGAATGTAGTGAATACCGGAATTAAATAAGTCAAATACGAGAATGAAGTTTTAAATACGTATATTTTGTACAATTGTTGATCATAACAGGCAATCCGACAATCGCAGTCAATGAAGCGAAACAAGATGACGCGCAGTGGAGTAGGCATGTAAGCCAACTCCCTTTAATTAAACGTTACTCAATATTTATAGTCAAATCGAATCGAAGCAAAGAAAGGCAAGGCAAACGCTACACGAGGCGAAGAGAATACTTAACAAGGTCAAAGATGTAGTTTAAGAAGAATGAATAGAATACTTTATCCAGAAACTAGAATAACCTATGTGGGTTCGACATAGGCCCAGCCACTACAATGAGTAAAATGTTTTAAAAGTTGCTTTATCACCACAGTATATGATATCTTATTGTCATGTTATTGTCATTCTAACTAGGCATTCAAACAGTTGGGGGGGGGGTATAAATGTACTTAGAAGTCAATAAGCAATAATCTAAACTATATCGAAATGTCGTGACATTCTTCTCACTTTTGTCATATTGTCTATCTATGAGGTTATTTTATTGGATTCCGATAACAGCTAATTATATTTAAACTGAAAATAACATAAAACAGGAATAAATATATTTAAGCTGCTAATAACTAATTCAAGGAGTGACATTTACAGAAAGATTTCTAGCTACATCATTGGTTGTCATATAAATGGATCGATCACTTATGGATCACAACAATTATGTAAAAACCGATAAATCGATAAATCTAATTGTGAAAAAACAACTCGAGCCAATAGAGAGTAAACACAGTGGAAAAAAACAGCTGTGAAATTAGACCAGGATAGGTAAAACTATCAGTTGACATGTTGGTAAAAAAACCCCTGAACCAATTTTTAGAAATTATTGATCTAATTTCTAGTGTTTAGTACGACGGTTTTAGATAGATGTTTAAAGAACTGTTTGAGAAAACAGGGATTTTGATGTGTGGAATATAAGTAGTCAAAGGGATTTCTGACGTTTATTATTCAAACGAGATATAGATATTTCAGAGTTGAAATTTTCATTTCGGCGGTATCATTTACTAGAACTGGATGATGGTATTTATGGTTATTTTTTATATATAGTGGTCTATAAATAAAAAAAGGGAATTATTACATCATTTACAGGGGTAATCACAGTAAAGAATTATGGATACTTTTAAGGTAGTGGCTCATCTGATTTTTATGGAAGATTGAAATTGAAAAAAATGTTTGATCTAGATTAATCCAACTGATCTAAGTTTGGTGATATTTGGTACTTTGTGATAAGATCCATGGAATTTTATTGTTTTTTGATCAATATATAACATCAGTCAATGTAAATTACGAAATCTATTCAATTACATAAGCTACTACTACCAAATTCCCTGGTACGGCTAAGAAAGATGAGAGTCCGCTCTCCCTCTCCAAATGCTCTCTCATGGCCACGTGTATATAGTCTCTGACAGGGAAGTCCTACTCATTGCCTTCTCGTGGCGAGGACGTTGTTTACGAAATTGAGAGGATGAATGAATGAATGTTCTAATCAACTTCAACTTTTAAAATAAAATGAATAAAATTGTTACTTCTTACTTGAGCTCCTTCTCTTGTTGTCGAATTAAGTGTAGTATCTGATGGAAAACGTTTTTGTGTTGCATTTCCATTATGAAGAGTTTGAATTTTACGAAAACTTGGACCTAATGAAATTGTATAATAAAAAGAAAAGAATAACTCTGTATTTCTGACTTGTAAAGAATATTCTTTAGTTATAACAATTTATAAAATACACGTAAATGAATCGAATTTGAGAGTAGAAAATTCAATTTGTTTTCTTGTTTATACAACAGTTACGTAAAAATGATTGGATATTTTAAAGCAATGGGTAATTATAATTTATCAGAAGGGGGTTTTATGGAGATTTTAGTAATTTTATATGGTTGAAATGATGAGTTAATTGAAGCTAGATCACCATGGAAAACCTGGAAGTACTGGACGACCGTTTCGTCCTATTGTGGGACTCCTCAACAGTGCGCAACCCCACGTCGCGAGGTTCGAATCCAGGACATATCAGCCTCGCTCCAGAGCACTTAACCTCTAGACCACTGAGCCGGCTGGTATCCAACGTTGTTAATGTCTAACTTCAACCAATCTACGAAACCGAACAACCATTCACCAATGTCTTCAATGAGTTGATATCTCCCAACAGACCTAATTGAACTCCACTGATTATTGCTTTTCACTAGAACTCCATGAAATACCTCATGTAGACAGTCACTAGTGTGCATATGATCATTATCAGAGGGGGTTTTGTGGAGATTCTAGCAATTGTTTAGTTGAAATCATGGTTCAATTGAAGATAGACCACCATCGAAAACCTGGAAGCACTGAACGGCGCTTGCGCGCGAGACTGATAAGTCCCGGGTTCGTATCTCGCGAGGCAGGATCGTGGATGAGCACTGCTGAGGATTTCCATAACAGGACGAGACGGTCGTCCAGTGCTTCCAGGTTTTCCATGGTGGTCTAGCTTCAATTGACTCATGATTTCAATTATAATTTAGTTTAGTTAAATGGCAGGAAACTTAAGTCCAAACTATCCTAGAGATAGTCATTAACCGACAGACATAATAAAGTATACGTTTCTTCTGTTATTAAACCAATCAACATTAATTGTCAGTTTATTTCTACATCAAGAAAGTATTTCTCACTTTATTATTTATAAAACTTTGATTCATAATCCTAAGGTTTATTGTTTGCAGTTTGAATGACTCCAAATATTAGACGTAATCATGAATAAAATTATGAATCTTAAATGTTTAATCTGGGATTTGAATTCAGTACCATCAACTTCAATCGCCATCGTTTAATCCACTTAGTATCTAGGTTCAGATAACCACTAGCTTGCGCAATGGGGTGAAGTGTAAATTCATTTTTTATTGTTTGTTTGTGTCTTTCAATCGGTGTTTAGATCTGTAAATGATCTGTCTGTTATTGACATATGTTCATCCTTTGAGGAGTGCTAGCCACCATTTATTTTTGCTTATATTGCATGTGACGTAAGGTAATGTCGAGGTAATCCGCATAGGGTGCACATATAACAATAAGCGACTGATTAATTACAGTCATAAACATCAATGGGAAGATACAAGTAAGCAATTCCAAGTGAATTTAAATTGTATTTATTTAATAATTTTTTATTGCTACTTTAATAAATTCTGGGCCCCCAAATGCCCTGGTACGGCCGGGAGTGGGGAGACTCCACTCTCCCTCTCGAAATGCTTTCACATGTCAACGCGTATATAGCCTCTCCCAGGGAAGTCCTACTCACTACATTCTCTCTGAAGGGGTGTTGTTTATGAGATCGAGAGAAAGAAGAGCGAATGTCCGATGATAAAACCGGGTTGGTGGGCACGGAAAGTTCACCTAGAGGAGTTGGAGAACCCTGATTCCGAACCAATAGTGCACATAGTCTCCAGTATCCTGAGGGAACAAATGGTGTATAAATCAATCGTTGGTCACCGGCTACCATGAGACTTCATCTCCTCATGATGCTCTACTTCATTGTGGATCATATCTTTAGGTCAAAGGCTCCGGGTGTGACCCCCTAAGGAAACCACCTGCTTCAGTTTGGGCACCTCGGCAGTATCACAGCCTTCACACAAATCAAATGAGATTCGTGTAGCGTATATCTATTTAGTTCCCCTTTGCACCAATATTTATGTGTTTAAATAAAATAATATAATAACTCTTAATTGTAACTAAAAAATAACCATTTAACATTTCTAGCATATTGCACATAGACGCCATCTGAATGAAATTTATCCTACACCTAATATATATATGGAATGAAATGAAACTATTGCCAAATCTTCATAAATTATAAATTCATCTATCAAAATTATTTCCACATGTATAATATTCTAATGGTAGAAAACATTGAAACTTAACTAATGAGATCATCTTGTCAAAGAATTTCTTTTGGCGCCTTATTAAAATTTCTCGCTTTGTTTTAACGTAATATTAGTTTAGACAACAGTTAAAATGTAATTCTACAAATGATACTATTTTTAGAACCATTCTTGTTAGTAGTCTGTTGAAAATGCTAAAATTAATTATAGGCAAACTGATTAGTTCAATCACTCATAAACATTTATTGTATGGATTATGACAAGGTTGAAATTATGGTTCATTTCACATCATAACATTACAACTTTTTACACTAAATTCAATTGGAAATGGTGTGAATTATTAGGTTGTTAATTTTTTTTTCTACTAAAAGTGAATCAGTCTTGGTTACTATATGGGTATCTTGTTCTGATTCCCTCGATATTAGCCATTATAACACAAGCTGATATATATGGATAAATTGAATTTGGTTACTAGTGGTACTGAGTTTGAGTCCTGGGGTGAATATCAACTCTGAGATCAAGGTACCTCTAGCTGACGAGCCCCAAATAGGACGAAACTTACTTACTCGATTCCACTGTTAGTCACATTTTATCTATTCCATGCCATGTTCTTATGCTAAAGCCATTCTTCCAGACTTGTAAACATACTCTTTTCGGAAGGAACAATACATGATGCCAAGTAGTTTGAGAATAATACCAAAACGATGTAAATTCGATATAAAAATAGATCACTCATTTTTATAGTTTGGAAACATGTGCAGATACTGAATATCAAAACATTGTTTCTAGTAGCTGACTATAGAGTTAGAGAGAGATTGTCAACAAATTTAGAAAGTATTTTGTGGTAAAATGTATTGATATATAATTACCATTTAAACATTATAATTATTATCCAGCCGTACCGTCGTATATATATGTAGGCTATCAGACGAGGGAGCTTATCATTTGCAGATACAGAAACCACACACCTGGAAGCACTGGACGGCCGTTTCATGCTATTGTGGGACTCCTCAGCAGTGCGCATCCACGATCCCGCCTCGCCCGATTCGAACCGAGGCTCGAGACAGCTAGGTCCTGAATTGGAATCT
>NW_017386028.1:788074-802507 GCF_000237925.1 Schistosoma mansoni | reverse complement strand
GCGGGATCGTGGATGCGCACTGCTGAGGAGCCCTACAATAGAACGAAACGGCCGTCCAGTGCTTCCAGGTTTTCCATGGTTGTCTAGCTTCAATTGACTGATGATCTCAACTATATAAAAATCACCATATTGTTGTAAAATATTATTTTCAAAAAAATAAAAAAAAATCGACAAGGTTGTTCAATTTACAGTAACATTTTCATGGATTTACTAATACTACATATTTACATATTAGTTTCCGAATACCAGTCATTATTCTCTATTATTTACATTTATAATAATTAGGTTGAACATGTTCCGGTTCATTGTTACATAACCAAAACTAAAATTTATTGATATATATTTAGTTTAAGCAATTTCAGTAATAAGTAATTATCTAGTTGTAGGTACCATTTATATTTACTTATGGAAACGAATTATTTCAACCACTGAAATTAAAACGATATGGAACATAAAAGCTGAAGACGATCCTTGCAGTAACCCATTTGTCAGATGGCTGAAAATAGTTGACAGGAAAGCCTGGACGTAGATTTATTGCATTTGTCACTCATCAACATGTTAGGCCCAAAACCTCAAGAGGACTTGTGCTCAACGAAGAATTCTACTTTTTGTCATCCTGCTTCTCAATCTACGATGTGACCAATGAGTTATTCAGGTCACGAGTGATTGATCACTGGTTAGTTCTGAAAGAATACTATTGATCAAGTTACAGTGTGGCTACTAGTCTAATCCACCTCAGAAGTACCATTTCCCTTAATTTCACAGTTAAAAATTGATGACGATTGATAAATATTATGAAACCCAAGTTAAGCAGGATACCCTGTCGACTATCTTCAACTGCCGGATGTTTAATTATAATAAGTGTAATGTCCGGTCACTAAGACTAGTAGTCGTACTGCGGCTTTATCAATAGGATATAATCAGTAGTAAATGACTAGGAAAACACGAAATAGGTCACTAGTCGGTGATAAATCATTTATAAGTATTTCTTTTTTCAACTTTTTAAATGTCTATTGAATATAAAATAATAGGACGAAACGGCCGTTCAGTGCTTCCAGGTTTTCCATATATATATATTATATAAAATATGAATTTGAAGTAAATCCAACGTTTCGCCTCGCAATCTGGTCCAAGCTTTTTCAAGGAAATGTCTTACATCAACTCAGCGCCCAAACACTGTGAAACTATTCGCTCTAATTTAGACAAAAGTTCCCATATATTACTCCATTCTAGTATTTTTTGCGTTTACATATCAACTACCTTTTTTTAATCATTTCTTATTATAACAAAAATATATGCATTAGTCAAAGTGCTTGTTTATTTGAAACCAACGTAGTACAAAGAAAACGTATGGTAAACTAATGTGTCTATTCATTTTCGTAAAATACCTTTGCAGTGGACATCATTCACAAGATTGTTTGTAAGTAGCGTACAGCGGAATATGTCATTAAAGTTGCTATAACTGTCAAACATAGAGAGTAATGAAACAATATTTGAAGACTTGATGAGAATACAGTTTAAAGGGCAGAACACACCAACAACACAGTTTACAACCTAACCTATTCATACGCTAGATTTATTCAATATTAAAAGGGTAAAAAATTATCTTGTAGATCTTTCAATTTCTTAAAAAGAATGATCTACATGTTTGCATAATTAACAGTGATATAAAATTAACTGAAATATGATATAAATAATCTTTACATAAACATAACTTTCAGGAGGTATTTCCTAGAGTTCTAGTGAGAAGCAGTAGCCAGTGGAATTCAACCGGGTCTGTTGTGAGTTAGTAACTCACTGAAGGCAATGGTGAATGTGTCATTCAATTTCATGGATTAGTTGAAGTTAGACATGAACACCATTGGATACCGGCTCAGTGGTCTATTGGTTAAGCACTCACGCGCGAGAATGGTAGGTCCTGGATTCGAACCTTGTGAGGCAGGATCGTGGATGCATACTGCTGAGGAGTCCCATAATAGGACGAAACGTCCATCCAATGCTCCCAGGTTTTCCATGGTGGTTTAGCTTCAATTGACTCATGATCTCACCTTTTAAAATTATAATGAGTACTTGGTATATTCTAACGTAAAAGGATAGTTAAGGAGGGTGTATACAGGTGATTAAGATAGTATTTTTTATTTCCTAGGTAAGAAAGTGTTATATCCTGGCGAAGACATAAGTACGGGTAACTCCCAGGACCTATTATTGGACTATTATTCTATAAATATTCTTATTGTATAACTATTCAGTAACTAGATTATGTATATCTATATTCATCTTATTATAAGCTTCATCTTGATCTACGAATTATTAGTATACGATTTACTGTTCCTAAATTATACTCAGTTTATTAATTACTGTCTCCCACGTTCACAGCCACATTTGGCTTGATTTTGTACAAATAATATTTTTTATTTTATGGTGTGATGTGATCTGTCTGTCTAGTATATAAACAAAGTATGCTTGAAATAAACGATTCGCATAACAGAAGCTGTCATTGGTGTTCTGTACTCAAGTGGAAGGGCTAGGCGGATAAACGACCAATAAGGACGTTAGATTACTCATACTGATCGAACGTCATTGATTGTCACAGTGTTAAGATCAGAAAAGTCGTATTTCCATTGGTGGATAATTCACGTGATAGAAGCCGGACATAAAATCGATAACGAATTGTCATACATCCTTCGTATATCATGTAAAGTCACAACAATTGGCGACGGCCTTGGTCAAGTCATAATTTCCAATCACTGGTTTCTCGAACATTTATTTATTTTTTCAGTACATGCAACTTTATTGTTCAGTATGTTCACCGAGTAAGTGAATTTTTACCAGAATACTTCATACACAGTTTAGCAGAAGTTAGTTGACCAGTTACACAGAAGTATGAATACTCCATTATTGAATGTGAACTAAGGATCGGTGAGAATATAATTTATGGATAAAGCGATCAGATTTAAGATAACAGGTCTTGGATTTTCGATCACAGTTCATTCATCCATTTTGCTAAATAATATTTTGGCGTTATCGCTTAAGTCAGTTCTTGATAAAAATCCTAAATCTCACTCCTTACCCTAAGGTATAGCTGTAAATCCTATTCCTGATCCCTCATACTTATTTATAACTCAGTAGGTAAGTGGAAATTCTCAAGGCCAATGTAGCGTCGCCCAAAGTTCGTCCATAAATCATGGTCTCACCCTAAGGATCTGACAGTATTTCCCTTTAAAAATAGAAATACATGTTAAGAATAATGAAGTTATTAACTTCATGATTCATAAACTAATCGTATCAGTAATAAATCCTTATACTGTACATACATTCATATAATTAACGAACATAGACTTATCTGTTAGTATCTAAGTATCACTTAGCTAGTGGCAGTAGGTTTATTCTGTAATACAATCAAGCGTGACACGTTTAAAATTTTCTGATGTGGTATGTACATTATTAAAGAGCGATTCATTCTATAATTTACACTAGTCAGTAATCCATTACTACTGGTTTCAATATTGTTCATGATAGCGCATATCAAAGTATATAAAACAAGTTTTGTTAGGCCATAAACGTGGCGCATGCTATTTATGTTGACAGATATAAGTAGTTTGTAGCACCTGAGACTTTAATTTATAGTTTAGTAACATCTCTCGGCTTTTAAGACATATTTCAGCTTATGTCAGCTTATAATAAAAATTACATCTAAAATTCACAATTGATCTTAACCGAATCATCTCCATCAAACACAGACAAAAATGTAGAACGAAACTTCAGACTGTATAGTTAAGTGTACTTTATGAAAACCATTGAAACTATATGATGTATACTTGATTCTAAATTGAACACTCAGTAAATTTAAAAGTGATAAATAATCAAAATCGTAGGAATATATAAATTATGTCCTACTTCTGCTAACATCAATATACAGTAATAAACATTGCAGCTCAAATAGATTACAAACGAGATCCAGTATCTGAAATTTACTTAATACTTTGATGGAGTTTTGTTCTCTGAGCTGGATGGTTTAGTCGTGGAGCTTTCATCATCCTTCTGAACGACATCATCAGCACAAACTTCTGGATGATGAAAGCTCCACGACCAAACCATCCAGCTCAGAGAACAAAACTGTATCAAAATCATCCACCTGAGCTACAAATCTTCTCAACTTAACAATTAATGATAGAAAGGGATAACCTCAAGCAATGATTCAGTAAAATATGTTCACCAATAAAGAAACCAACCTCGATATGTTGTTTTTGTGTTTTACTAAGTATTATGCTAAACGCATTAACCGATGGACGGAAAATACAGGTAAATACTTACATAAAATTGATTGTGATCTCTATTCCACACAGGGCTAATTTTGACTCCATTCATGTACTATATTACAGATTAAATGATTACTTAATAAATCCAGTTTCACAAATCTATGCAGCTTTTCATAATTTAGATAGTACTTCGTAACTAACACTAATAAAAAGCCATGGTCGAAATGATTAATCATGTTTAAAATGAAGCGGTTATCCTCTGACAGATTCAAATGGCTGGGAGTATACTGAGAAATAAAATGTAAATTACAGGATTCTGACAGAATAGCTATGAACCCTTAAAGCCTCAAACTTGAACACTTATGACGTTATGGTTGAGTATCATTGAAGAATTACTGATTGTAGAATAGTTGGTTTTTAAGTGATCCAGATGATATTACTTCAATATTAAATCTATTTTCGACTATAACTAGTAATTAGTCCAATTTCCAAATTTAAAGATTATAATAAGGCATGACTAAATATTAGAAACTATGAATTTCATATTTAAATCCATTCGTTTTGTTACGTGTAAAGGATAAACCATACAGAGTTTAATTATAATTTGGAACGTCTTAGAATTTAAATATTATTGAATTACTCTTAAGGTAAAACGTTAGTCAAAGTTATATTCCTGTAGATTAGAATAAATTTTTCTGGTTAGCGTCTTTTTAGCGAGTTGGTTTTCATTGATGAACTCGGTGGATCTGATGCAGATATGAAGGCGCGGATCGTCAAAGCAAGAGCAGCATATTTACAACTGAACAACATCTGGAATTCAAAACAATTGTCAACCAACACCAAGATCAGTATTTTCAATACAAATGTCAAGACAGTCGTACTGTATGGGGCGGAAACCTGGAGAACTAAGAAAGCCATCATCTAGAAATTACAGGTGTTTATTAATAGTTGTCTGCGCAATATACTTCGGATCCGTTGGCCAGACACTATCTGCAACAACCTACTGTAGAAGAAAACAAACCAGATTTCAGTGGAGGAAGAAATCAGGAAGAAGTGCTGGAAGTGGATAGGACACACTTTGAAGAAATCACTCAACTGCGTCACAAGACAAGCCCTCACATGGAATCCTAAAGGCCAAAGGAGAAGAGGAAGACCAAAGAACATATTACACCGAGAAATGGAGACAGATATGAGAAGAATGAACAAAAACTAGATAGAACTACAAAGGAATGCCCAAGACAGAGTGGGTTGGAAAATGCTGTTCGGCGGCCTATGCTCCATTGGGAGTAACAGGCGTAAGTAAGTAACTAAGTTAGTAAGATTAGAATAAATTAATCGACAATTCTAATTATGAACACAATATATGTAATGCGTAAAATATAATGTTACCTGATACATAATTATTCATATAATGTTCATTTGTAACATTACGTTGATTTGTATTATTACCAGTGTACAACATGGCAGAACTCACTGAATTATATTTAGCAACGTATGGATTAGATGCAATATTATTCGTTGTATGATTACGATTTCTATAATCAAATTCTGGTATAATAGTGATTTGTTGACTTTCAGAACGTTTATATGGTGTTATTATAGAATCAAGTTTAGTATCTTCACTATTTGTTGGTAAATTTAATTCAGATTGATATAACCAAATTGTACGATTATTATTATTATTTTCTGTATCAAGTATATGTGTATTGGTTGGTGAAAATGTAGTTATATTAGAATCTTCAACAGTTGATGTTGGACTTGGTTGTCCACAAGATAAACTTCCACCAATTGACCGACTATGTTCACGATATACACTTGTTGGTTTTAATAAATTTGTATCACGTAATAATAATGTAGATGAAATTGAATGAGATTTTGAATGTTGTATATCAGGAGATTTAATTAAATTTGTATGGATACCATTTAATTGATCACTAGTTGGTGATAATAATTGATGAATACCATTAATAGAATTCTTTGATGAATTAGTTGTACCATTATAGCTCTGGATGAAATAATAGAAAGTTGACAAATCTTAATCAGTATAAGGCTAACGTTATATTTTATTCATAAATTAAAATGTTTCCAGGTCGAAACGAAAAGAAAAAAAAGAAGAAACTTTATGATCAGTGGTCATAAGTTGACAACACGTGTTTCTCACTTGACAACTAATATTAATCAATAATAATAATCTCTGTGTTATTGTCAATGAAATCAATAATGTGTTGAATAAATTTCAAATTTTTTGGCAACTTATTTAATTGTATAATTTTTTTTTAATTCCAGCACATGTCAGCACATTATTTTTTTTTATTATTATTTCACAAGCTTGTTTTAATGACTTCTTCAAATAATGTTATTCTTATTAAAATCCAATTGGATTGTATAAAAATGAAGAAAAGAGTGAAAGAGTGGGCAAGTATCTATGATGTATATTAAATGACCTTTAGGTGTGTGTGTGTGCATTTCTATCATTATTGGATTGTTATGTTATAGGTATTTTAGCATTAAATTTATTTAGGATTTTTCGGAATGTTTATTTTCTTTTACACAATTACAGCACACAGTAACGTGGTTCACATTATTTTGTGTTATGTGCAGGTGTATATAACATTCTTATGGGATAGGGATATTATTTGCTGTGACTATACTTTGGTACTTCTCTTTACTACTTCTATGTCATGTGCACATATATATATGTATACACATATTTATGTGGAATAAAACACAACCCCTAAAATGGGGATATATATTTAATGCAATCAGAAATATCGATTGGGAATGGATGAATTGAAAAAAGATTATTATTATTAGTAACAGTATCATAGGGTTATCCATTGATAGGGAGATGATGGTAGGTGGAAAAAGAACAAATTAAGGTAGCAATTTTAACAGCATAAACTATATTAACAAATCACAGCTATTATTATTATGATTGTCATTAATGATATTAATATTATTAGGATTAATATTATTAGGTTACGTGATATTTGATAGCCTTTTATTTTTAACTTAAACGATTGGAAATTTATAGCGTAAAAACAATTCAAAATAAGGAAATGAATGCTTAAGCACTAATTACACTTATGAGAAAAAAAGCATCGGTTATTAATTTATTTTATTAGTTGAATTCATGAGTTGATATAAGTTAGACCATCATTAAAAAACCTGGGAATACTGAACGGCCACTTTGTCTTACTATGGAACGCAGGAGTGAGCACCGGCGATCCCGAACGCAGAACTCGAACCTAAGAACTTCAGTCTCGCATGAGAACACTTAATTTCTAGACCACCGAGTATGTATCCGACGGTGTCAATGTCTAGCTTTGATCGATCAGTGATCTTGTTCAACCGTTCATTCATTGCCTGAGGTGGATACCTGCCTCTAGCTGATACGGATTGAACTCCACTAGTCATGACTTCTCACTAGAACTATATATATATATATATATATATATATATATATATATATATATATGAAATGATCAGTAAACTATCACTTCTACCGTTGAAGTTTAGTTGATCAGCTACCTATGTTTTAATTAGAGTCACGTACAAATCACACTCTAGGATGAGAATACTTATCGTTAAATAATGAAAGACCATAAATCTTAACACGGATAACATCTAAGTACACTGCCTCTGCTTTTACCATTCAAGGTAGGAAATTTATTTTGTCCGGATTCACATTTGGTATTCCACTAAATGATGTATGGTTCTGATTAACAGTGATCATATCTGTAAGCTTTCCCAACTGGTGATTTCTACTAAGGTGTTCATTTAAATAGCTGAAGCATAAAATAGCTCTTCTCATGCTCCATATCATACTTATCTAACATGGCTTTAAACTAATCAATGATAACGTTAACCATAATACGCAAATGTTTGAGTCCAGGTTTCTTAAATTTTACGAGGGCTATTGATAATCATTTACAAAAAATGTACAAATTAATGCACCAAACGAAATCCTGTAAGCTTTAATAGTTGCCTTTTCCTGACAGGTTGATACACCATCCAATGGATCAACTATCTTCTTTCTATCTTACTTAAAGATGTCAGCTGTAGATCGAGGATCTTCAACTAACCCTTTTCTGGATTCACCTTTCCAGGACACAGTTGGCTGGAGATACTTGGACAGAAGCATATTCTCTAAGAGAGGTAGCAGGCTTATGTAAGTAAGTGGTGCTAACTACTTCTAATAATCGATCTATGGATTTTCATCAGTGTTACCTCAATTCAGTCAGTCACTAAGCTACATCCTAGGACCTGGTACGTATGTACATCGGTTCCAATTGCCACACTCCATTAACATAGTGAGATGGAATGATCAGGTCAAATCCAACAATATTAGAGGTAGCAACAGTTATCAGTGATAATAGAAAAGATTAGACATCGAAGATACGATTTTTAGAAAAGAAAATTTAAATTTGTGAAATAAAGACAAAAACGCTATGAGGAATTTGGAATCTCAGAATTTAAGGGAATTCAAAGAACGGATGCACATAAGCCATTGCAAACGGTTTTTACCCATATAATTCAAAGTCTCTAACCGTGCGTTATGGTAACCACGCGGACCTCAATCAGATAGTCTACATCTATTAACGTGACTCAGTCCACTTGTAAGTTTCTTCATGGACTAGTATCATGTTTTGGTTTGGCCGCCTCTAGCATTCCTCCAGCCTACTACTACACCAGAAAACATCGACTATCTAGGTGGACATTTGGAATGCGTAACACATATCCCAACCATCTCAGTTGACGAAGATTGGCTACCTCATCAATAGGTTCCCCATTTTTGCCTAGTACTCTATCATTAACCCAAGAATCGCTTACTCCATGATCTCGAAATACATGAGCAATGTTTCGAAGATACTTATGGTCGAATACCCGTAACCTAAGAATATCCTCTATTCTTAATGGCTATGTTTCATATCCATAAAGTAGAACTGAGCGAACTGCTTCATATTTCGTGAACTTAAATCATTGGCCTTGTTGGCTCGTGTTGATAAAGACATTTGAGAATGGTTAATCAAGGGGATAGCAGAAACACTAATTAGTGAGAGGGAATTAGGTCCTGAACAGGATGATCTCGGATGCTGTGAGAGGTATGAAGACGGTTAAGTTTTCATCGATTTGAGCCTTTGCTTTATTCACTTTCTAGTCCAATCATCCTATTGTCTTGTTTCCGCACTTGTACTTCCTAATTTTAATCAGTTACATTCCTGATTGAGGGTGAATGAATTCTAAATGCATGTGAGTCGTCCGTTCACTTTTCATCTGGTTTACCTTTCTGTTGTATCCCGAAGAGAATTGTAAATGGTAACTTTTGAGGACTAATTATGGACCAATGTAATATGTATATTTCCTATTGTATAATTGTTAAGTAAGTAAACTATTCGTACTCGTGTTCCTCTTATCATTGGCTGTTTTTGACCTTTGAACTATTATTATACGATTCTTGAGTTATCATCAGTCTATTGATTACTTTCCCCCTATTCACAGCCACATTTGGCCAAATATTGTACAAATGTCATTTTCTATTGTATGGTACGATGTGGTCTGTTTGATTGGTATATAAACCCAGTATGTTCGTGAATAATGATTCGTATTGCAGAGGCTATTATTAGTGTTCTGGACTTAACTGACTGGGCTAGGCAGGAAGCAGGACCGAGTAGTACTCAAGACTGCTCACACGGCTTTTACGTATCATTGGATCCGATCGATAAATTCACTGCTCTGTAATTGGGCGTTCATATACTAAACACGGCACGTACGCATCCACACGTTATAACACTTTCCCTGTTATATCCTCCTAAGCATGATTTTTCCCACACTTGGCCAGAACACACTGTACCTCTAGGCGAGATCCAAACACATTGAAGACTGGACGCTACACGATATCTTGAACCAATACGTAAGTATTCTGAATATTAAGTTCTATTTACTCCCCCCCCCCTGTAGACTAAACAAAGAGACATTGTAATAGCAAGGTATTCTGAAATGCTTTCTAAAATCAACAACATTGATATTATAAACAGAGATGGATAGTGGATAGCAGTGGAATCCAGGATGCGCGTTTCGTCCTATATTTGGACTCGTCAACTGGATGTACCTGCATCTCAGAGTTGATATTCACTTTGGGACTCGAACCCATTACCTTTCGCTTCAGACTCCATCGCGTTAACCACTCAGATTCAAACAAATAATACCAAGTGAAAATTGATATTATTTATCAGGAACATTTTATTTTTGTGTCCAGAGATCATATTACACTGATCAATTGGTTAAAAAAAACTAATCAGTATAGAAGAGCCAAACATTTAATAATATTTCAGATACACTTTACATTCATTAATAAACATGCTGTATACACATTCAGGTTTATTGAATCGAAAAACCTTAGATTAGCTTGTAGTTGTAAAAAAAACTGACAAGTTATCTGTATGAAAAACTTTTGAAGGTTTTGAAAAAACTAAAGACAATCTATCTACTAAGTTTGGTATTTAATTTCATTTATCGCCACTTTTTTATCAGATCAGAAACTAGCACAGTATAGTAACATATCATTCCACCGGATTTTTTTCCCACTTCTTCATTCATACCATGGGAGTGTATTGTGTGGGATCTTTACAGGTTCCTACGTTTTGATAGAATAAATGTTCAATGTATGAAAACTAAAATATGTATGACGTGGTTACGCGCTTTTCATACTACTAGGCTTTAGGTAGAAAAAAAAAAGATTAAACATTAGGAATTCCTAAAAGAAAGTTAGTTCATTCCATTTATTCATATACAGTAGGCCAAAATCCATTTCTAGAACAACAAAATTATTGGTAAATGATGTTAAAGAATGAATATGAAATTGAGTGTTTTATATGTGTGCTGTACATTTTAGAACAAAAAATGTAATTTATTAGTATTCTCTCTTTTTTTAAACCAAATTGAAGAGTGCTCCCGGATAAATGAAAGTAGTTTCAATGAACGACTTAACTAATTATCTTAACAGGAGTGGAATTACGGTTATTTAACCTTAGATTTATCTTTCGATAACATTTATAATATATTTTTTAAATCAAATGTTTATTTATTTATTTAAACACATAAATATTAGTACAAAGGAAACCAGATACATATGCGCTACACAAATCTCATTTGATTTGTGTTAGGGCTGTGATACTCCCCAGGTGCCCAGACCGAAGCAAGTGGTTACCTAAGGAGACCATACTTGGAGCCTTCGACCTAAGGGTCTGATCCACAAGGCAATGGAGCATCGTGAGGAGATGCAGTCCCATGGTAGTCGGTGACCAACGATTGATTAATACGCCAGGGTTTTCAAACTCCCCTAGGTGAACTTTTCGTGTTCACCAACCCACTTAAAGCGCCGGACATTCGCTTTTCCTCCTCTCAGTTTCGTAAATAACACCCCCGCCGAGAGGAGGCAGTGAGTAGGACTTCCATGGCAGAGGCTATATACGCGTGACCATGTGAGAGCATGTCGAGAGGGAGAGCTGACTGCCCTACTCTCGGCCGTACCAGGGCATTACATATTGGTAGGTAAGTTTATCAGTTGATCGATAGGGTTCAATCACAACATCATGCTCGAAAAATAGTACACTGATTACTTTTCAGTAATTAAATCGTCTAATCCTAAAACTTTAATTTTCCCTCTCTGATATGAATTGTGAATTTATTTCAAACTTATACTACCATCCTTTACCTAATATAAGATGCAGACTTCTGTACTACAGAGCAAAATACAGAATCTCTAAAGGAGCGATCATATCTTTTAGTGAAGTTTGAAACATGATTTTTAATTTATGGGTCATCTGTCTCTTTATTGAAAATCAACATCTTAAACGGTTGGTAATCATAAGATTCGATATTAGTCATGTTTATGAAAAGGTTGAATTCGGTTCGGTCACATCACAATTGTCTTTTGAACAGTAATGTTTCTGTAAGCAAAGATGAATAGTGGCTAGCATTGGAATCCAGGGCGCGCGTTTCGTCCTATTCGGGACTCGTCAGCTGGATGTACCTGCATCTCAGAGTTGATGTTCACTCTGGGACTCGAACCCAGTACTGACCAGTTGCAGTCCTAAACATGGGAAGATTCAAACAAGTAACACTGAGGTAATGTTTCTGGTTTAAGCTCGGGAGAAATATACTTATAATCTGTTATTATTCTTTATTTGCTTTTTCAGAAATCCATTTAGAATAATTTATTAGGTTTACTGTCTGATAATAAATTTGTTTCAGTCTGTAGTAACAAAATTTATAGCTCTTTAATAGCACTTGATAAAGTTAACCTTCCCATAGATTATGCACACATTATACTTTTACAAACCGTTTACTACCGCCATCCACCTTTGCTTATAATGCTTGTGAATTATGGCAATATTGAGGTAAACCATGCAGGATGCACATATGCCAATAAGAGACTGATCAATTGCAGTCGTAAACATCAATTGGAAGATTCAAACAATCAATAAAAAATGACTTATACTAATTATGTTAGAATAAAATTCAATCTATCAACTTCAGAATGTGAAAAATAGGTGGAGTTTCTGTTTAGATAAATTATCAGCTACTGCAATCAATATTGATTCTTACAAAATTCATTTTATGTTTCTTCCGATCATGTCTTTAGTAAAGTGTTTCTGAAATGTCTATTCACTCGATGTAGTGAACGAATGAAGTGCTCATCTCATTTGATTTCGTAACAAAAGGGGATCACAATCTAAACACGTGATCTTTAGTATTCGTTTTTACGTAAACATAGATTATTTTAGCTTTGGAACATACTAATTAATCCAATCTTTCTGAGTCACTATCTAAAAATATATTTGATTTTGTCGCTTATTCACTTGTAACCTTCATTGCTATCATTTAAGCATATATATATACCTTCTTTGTCATATGTCTTTAACTCGTTTTATTATGTGACGATAAACAATGAATAATACTTGATAAAATTAAGTAGGCTGAGAAGCCTTTCCCTTAGTCGTGAATCTAACTGTCTGTTTGTGTAAAGGAATGTCTGAAATAAACTCTTCTAATTGAATTATCATTTGGCTTTGATTCACCACCGTTGCCCAACGGTGTCAGCCTAAGTATAATAAATAAAATTAAACGGAAGATTTAAACTTTATCGTTCATCCGTCGTCATTTATCAAGGAGTAAGGTTGAAGATATGAAGAACCTATCAATAATTAAGAACAATATTCAGGTAATCAATGTAAACTAACAACTACATTTCGCTTGTACATTTTTTAATTATTCTAGGAAATATTTCGCCCCAAAATGCCCTGGTACGGCCGAGAGTGGGAAGAGTCCGCTCTCCCTCTCAAACTGTTCTCACATGGCCACACTTATATAGCCTCTCTCATGGAAGTTCTACTAACTGCCTTCTCGTAGCGGGAATGTTGTTTGCAAAATGGAGAGAACGAAAAGCGAACGTTTGGCGCTCTAACCGGGTCAGTAGACACGGAAAGTCCAGCTAGGGGAGTTGGAAAACCCTAATTCCAAACCAATGGTGTACATGGGCTCCAGGATCCTGAGGGAACAAATTGCGTATGAATCAATCGTCAGTCATCGGTTACCATGGGGTTGCATCTCCTTACGATGTTCCACTGCCATGCGGATCATATCTTTAAGTCGAAGGCTCCGGGTGTGGCTCTCTAGGGAAACCACCTTCTTCAGTTTGGGCACCTCGGCAGTATCACAGCCCTTACACAAATCAAATGAGATTTGTGTGGCGCATATGTATCTGATGCCCTTTTGTACCAATATTTATGTGTTTAAATAAATAAATAAAAGGAAATATTTCAAATCAGGACATCTCTAGTTTTTTTCCTTAATCGAAATTTAAAGATCATTTTCGTATTGAAAATATATTTTCCGCCAAACTTTCCAATTACATCTGTTTATTCCAATTTCGAATTTTACGGTATACTAACTTTTTTATGCCAATGATACATGTTGTCATCAACTCTGAAAATAACTTTAATTAAACAATATCATAAATACACTTAGTATTGTTTGTTTGAATCTTCCCATTGATGTGTTAGGACTGCAATTGATCAGTCTCTTGTTGGCATATGTGCATACTGTACGTATTGCCTCGATATAGCCTTAATTCACAAGCATTATAAGCAAAGATGGATAGTGGCTAGCA